>NW_028121868.1:0-37794 GCF_965194805.1 Balaenoptera borealis | reverse complement strand
GTGCCCACGCGAGGCTCCTAGGTGCCCTGCCAAGCGTCCTGACGTTAAAATACTGCAGAGCAACGGCTATGGCCTCCTGGAAACTGCTGCACGCCTCCGCTCCTGCATGGCAATTCAGGGCCTTACCTCGAGACAACTGCTCACGCTGAGTGTCCCGTTAGCGACACAGCATGGTAGGATGCTAACTTTCTCCTCGAGCAGAGTGACTTCAGGTAAGAGGTCCTCGAAGAATCCTAAGCGGAGTGTTTTCTCATGGCAGCTCAGACGGGGGCCATGACGAACACTTCCATGGTACGTCGCACTGGCTAGAAATGTGGTCCTGAGGCTGTTCCGGTGCTCTGGAAACGTAGCTCTCCTTAAGGAACGAGCAGTGTGTTGCCCATCACTCGGCATGCACAGAGGGCCTCCGAGGGACCGACCTTTGGGCCTCGATGTTGCTCAGCAGGCCCACAGGCTTCTGGAGGTACTCACTGATCTTGCAGGGAAAATGATGCACACCCGAGGGGCCTAGGAGTCCTGCAAAGGGTACGTCCTTTCAAATAAAGCAGAACAGGGGCTTCCCTGGTGGCGCAGTGGTTGAGAATCTGCCTGCCAAGGCAGGGTGCACGGGTTCGCGCACTGGTCTGGGAGGATCCCACATGCCGCGGAGCACCTGGGCCCGTGAGCCACAACTACTGAGCCTGCGCCTCTGGAGCCTGTGCTCCGCAACAAGAGAGGCCACGATAGTGAGAGGCCTACGCAGCGCGATGAAGAGTGGCCCCCACTTACCGCAACTGGAGAGAGCCCTAGCACAGAAACGCAGACCCAACCGAGCAATCAATCACTCAATCAATAAATCTTAAAAAAAAAACAATAAAAAATTTAAAACATAAAATAAGATAAAGCAGAACAGCGACTAAGACCTCATGGAAAGAGCTGCATGCCTCCCTTTCAGCGCGGCTACTCAGGGACTTACCTCGAGGCCAGTACTCACGTTGAGTTTCCCTTTAGCTCTAGAGCGTGGCAGGATGAGCTCCACCCCGGCCATCGAAGCACCCGGCTTACCTGGAGAAAACGCATTTTCTTCCCAGAGCCATGCCTACCGTGGCTAGTGGCCTGTCAACAGCAGTCAATTTCAGGTAGCTTCAAGGCAGCATGAATGGAGCTTTCAAAATGGGAGAGCAAGGCTAGTTCCATCAGGCCCCCGTTTCCACGGGCACACGCAGCATACATCCTAGTGCTCTCTAACAAGTCCAAAGAGACACAGGTCACCCAGTGGTTCCTTCCCTGAATCAACTCCTCGAAGCAGGGTGTTCTGCATCTAGCGAACTGCCTCAACCAAGGAAAGCCCCAGCTAGGCCTCCGGCCCCGTGGCTCTTCAACAGCCTGCAGTGTTACCCGAGGAACTGGGCTTTAGTTGCAGTCGGAACGCAGGCCGTCATCCCCCTGGAGGCAGGGTGACTTCAGGCAGGGGGTCCCAGGTGGAATGCGAAGCCGAGGGTTATTCTCAGTGCACCTCAGACTAGGGCAATGAGTCAGACTTGCACGGTATGTTGGACCTGCTAGAAAGGTGTTCTTCGACCAGTGGGCGTGCTGGGGGAATCAAGCTGTCCCGAGAAAGAGTGCAGTCTGTTGCCCTACGCTCGGCATACACAGAGTGGCTCCGAAGGGCTACGGGCCTGGATGTGGCTTAGCAGGCCCATGGGGGCCTGAGGGTACTCAGTGTTCTTGCAGGGAATAGGGTGCCCACGCGAGGCTCCTAGGTGCCCTGCCAAGCGTCCTGACGTTAAAATACTGCAGAGCAACGGCTATGGCCTCCTGGAAACTGCTGCACGCCTCCGCTCCTGCATGGCAATTCAGGGCCTTACCTCGAGACAACTGCTCACGCTGAGTGTCCCGTTAGCGACACAGCATGGTAGGATGCTAACTTTCTCCTCGAGCAGAGTGACTTCAGGTAAGAGGTCCTCGAAGAATCCTAAGCGGAGTGTTTTCTCATGGCAGCTCAGACGGGGGCCATGACGAACACTTCCATGGTACGTCGCACTGGCTAGAAATGTGGTCCTGAGGCTGTTCCGGTGCTCTGGAAACGTAGCTCTCCTTAAGGAACGAGCAGTGTGTTGCCCATCACTCGGCATGCACAGAGGGCCTCCGAGGGACCGACCTTTGGGCCTCGATGTTGCTCAGCAGGCCCACAGGCTTCTGGAGGTACTCACTGATCTTGCAGGGAAAATGATGCACACCCGAGGGGCCTAGGAGTCCTGCAAAGGGTACGTCCTTTCAAATAAAGCAGAACAGGGGCTTCCCTGGTGGCGCAGTGGTTGAGAATCTGCCTGCCAAGGCAGGGTGCACGGGTTCGCGCACTGGTCTGGGAGGATCCCACATGCCGCGGAGCACCTGGGCCCGTGAGCCACAACTACTGAGCCTGCGCCTCTGGAGCCTGTGCTCCGCAACAAGAGAGGCCACGATAGTGAGAGGCCTACGCAGCGCGATGAAGAGTGGCCCCCACTTACCGCAACTGGAGAGAGCCCTAGCACAGAAACGCAGACCCAACCGAGCAATCAATCACTCAATCAATAAATCTTAAAAAAAAAACAATAAAAAATTTAAAAAATAAAATAAGATAAAGCAGAACAGCGACTAAGACCTCATGGAAAGAGCTGCATGCCTCCCTTTCAGCGCGGCTACTCAGGGACTTACCTCGAGGCCAGTACTCACGTTGAGTTTCCCTTTAGCTCTAGAGCGTGGCAGGATGAGCTCCACCCCGGCCATCGAAGCACCCGGCTTACCTGGAGAAAACGCATTTTCTTCCCAGAGCCATGCCTACCGTGGCTAGTGGCCTGTCAACAGCAGTCAATTTCAGGTAGCTTCAAGGCAGCATGAATGGAGCTTTCAAAATGGGAGAGCAAGGCTAGTTCCATCAGGCCCCCGTTTCCACGGGCACACGCAGCATACATCCTAGTGCTCTCTAACAAGTCCAAAGAGACACAGGTCACCCAGTGGTTCCTTCCCTGAATCAACTCCTCGAAGCAGGGTGTTCTGCATCTAGCGAACTGCCTCAACCAAGGAAAGCCCCAGCTAGGCCTCCGGCCCCGTGGCTCTTCAACAGCCTGCAGTGTTACCCGAGGAACTGGGCTTTAGTTGCAGTCGGAACGCAGGCCGTCATCCCCCTGGAGGCAGGGTGACTTCAGGCAGGGGGTCCCAGGTGGAATGCGAAGCCGAGGGTTATTCTCAGTGCACCTCAGACTAGGGCAATGAGTCAGACTTGCACGGTATGTTGGACCTGCTAGAAAGGTGTTCTTCGACCAGTGGGCGTGCTGGGGGAATCAAGCTGTCCCGAGAAAGAGTGCAGTCTGTTGCCCTACGCTCGGCATACACAGAGTGGCTCCGAAGGGCTACGGGCCTGGATGTGGCTTAGCAGGCCCATGGGGGCCTGAGGGTACTCAGTGTTCTTGCAGGGAATAGGGTGCCCACGCGAGGCTCCTAGGTGCCCTGCCAAGCGTCCTGACGTTAAAATACTGCAGAGCAACGGCTATGGCCTCCTGGAAACTGCTGCACGCCTCCGCTCCTGCATGGCAATTCAGGGCCTTACCTCGAGACAACTGCTCACGCTGAGTGTCCCGTTAGCGACACAGCATGGTAGGATGCTAACTTTCTCCTCGAGCAGAGTGACTTCAGGTAAGAGGTCCTCGAAGAATCCTAAGCGGAGTGTTTTCTCATGGCAGCTCAGACGGGGGCCATGACGAACACTTCCATGGTACGTCGCACTGGCTAGAAATGTGGTCCTGAGGCTGTTCCGGTGCTCTGGAAACGTAGCTCTCCTTAAGGAACGAGCAGTGTGTTGCCCATCACTCGGCATGCACAGAGGGCCTCCGAGGGACCGACCTTTGGGCCTCGATGTTGCTCAGCAGGCCCACAGGCTTCTGGAGGTACTCACTGATCTTGCAGGGAAAATGATGCACACCCGAGGGGCCTAGGAGTCCTGCAAAGGGTACGTCCTTTCAAATAAAGCAGAACAGGGGCTTCCCTGGTGGCGCAGTGGTTGAGAATCTGCCTGCCAAGGCAGGGTGCACGGGTTCGCGCACTGGTCTGGGAGGATCCCACATGCCGCGGAGCACCTGGGCCCGTGAGCCACAACTACTGAGCCTGCGCCTCTGGAGCCTGTGCTCCGCAACAAGAGAGGCCACGATAGTGAGAGGCCTACGCAGCGCGATGAAGAGTGGCCCCCACTTACCGCAACTGGAGAGAGCCCTAGCACAGAAACGCAGACCCAACCGAGCAATCAATCACTCAATCAATAAATCTTAAAAAAAAAACAATAAAAAATTTAAAAAATAAAATAAGATAAAGCAGAACAGCGACTAAGACCTCATGGAAAGAGCTGCATGCCTCCCTTTCAGCGCGGCTACTCAGGGACTTACCTCGAGGCCAGTACTCACGTTGAGTTTCCCTTTAGCTCTAGAGCGTGGCAGGATGAGCTCCACCCCGGCCATCGAAGCACCCGGCTTACCTGGAGAAAACGCATTTTCTTCCCAGAGCCATGCCTACCGTGGCTAGTGGCCTGTCAACAGCAGTCAATTTCAGGTAGCTTCAAGGCAGCATGAATGGAGCTTTCAAAATGGGAGAGCAAGGCTAGTTCCATCAGGCCCCCGTTTCCACGGGCACACGCAGCATACATCCTAGTGCTCTCTAACAAGTCCAAAGAGACACAGGTCACCCAGTGGTTCCTTCCCTGAATCAACTCCTCGAAGCAGGGTGTTCTGCATCTAGCGAACTGCCTCAACCAAGGAAAGCCCCAGCTAGGCCTCCGGCCCCGTGGCTCTTCAACAGCCTGCAGTGTTACCCGAGGAACTGGGCTTTAGTTGCAGTCGGAACGCAGGCCGTCATCCCCCTGGAGGCAGGGTGACTTCAGGCAGGGGGTCCCAGGTGGAATGCGAAGCCGAGGGTTATTCTCAGTGCACCTCAGACTAGGGCAATGAGTCAGACTTGCACGGTATGTTGGACCTGCTAGAAAGGTGTTCTTCGACCAGTGGGCGTGCTGGGGGAATCAAGCTGTCCCGAGAAAGAGTGCAGTCTGTTGCCCTACGCTCGGCATACACAGAGTGGCTCCGAAGGGCTACGGGCCTGGATGTGGCTTAGCAGGCCCATGGGGGCCTGAGGGTACTCAGTGTTCTTGCAGGGAATAGGGTGCCCACGCGAGGCTCCTAGGTGCCCTGCCAAGCGTCCTGACGTTAAAATACTGCAGAGCAACGGCTATGGCCTCCTGGAAACTGCTGCACGCCTCCGCTCCTGCATGGCAATTCAGGGCCTTACCTCGAGACAACTGCTCACGCTGAGTGTCCCGTTAGCGACACAGCATGGTAGGATGCTAACTTTCTCCTCGAGCAGAGTGACTTCAGGTAAGAGGTCCTCGAAGAATCCTAAGCGGAGTGTTTTCTCATGGCAGCTCAGACGGGGGCCATGACGAACACTTCCATGGTACGTCGCACTGGCTAGAAATGTGGTCCTGAGGCTGTTCCGGTGCTCTGGAAACGTAGCTCTCCTTAAGGAACGAGCAGTGTGTTGCCCATCACTCGGCATGCACAGAGGGCCTCCGAGGGACCGACCTTTGGGCCTCGATGTTGCTCAGCAGGCCCACAGGCTTCTGGAGGTACTCACTGATCTTGCAGGGAAAATGATGCACACCCGAGGGGCCTAGGAGTCCTGCAAAGGGTACGTCCTTTCAAATAAAGCAGAACAGGGGCTTCCCTGGTGGCGCAGTGGTTGAGAATCTGCCTGCCAAGGCAGGGTGCACGGGTTCGCGCACTGGTCTGGGAGGATCCCACATGCCGCGGAGCACCTGGGCCCGTGAGCCACAACTACTGAGCCTGCGCCTCTGGAGCCTGTGCTCCGCAACAAGAGAGGCCACGATAGTGAGAGGCCTACGCAGCGCGATGAAGAGTGGCCCCCACTTACCGCAACTGGAGAGAGCCCTAGCACAGAAACGCAGACCCAACCGAGCAATCAATCACTCAATCAATAAATCTTAAAAAAAAAACAATAAAAAATTTAAAAAATAAAATAAGATAAAGCAGAACAGCGACTAAGACCTCATGGAAAGAGCTGCATGCCTCCCTTTCAGCGCGGCTACTCAGGGACTTACCTCGAGGCCAGTACTCACGTTGAGTTTCCCTTTAGCTCTAGAGCGTGGCAGGATGAGCTCCACCCCGGCCATCGAAGCACCCGGCTTACCTGGAGAAAACGCATTTTCTTCCCAGAGCCATGCCTACCGTGGCTAGTGGCCTGTCAACAGCAGTCAATTTCAGGTAGCTTCAAGGCAGCATGAATGGAGCTTTCAAAATGGGAGAGCAAGGCTAGTTCCATCAGGCCCCCGTTTCCACGGGCACACGCAGCATACATCCTAGTGCTCTCTAACAAGTCCAAAGAGACACAGGTCACCCAGTGGTTCCTTCCCTGAATCAACTCCTCGAAGCAGGGTGTTCTGCATCTAGCGAACTGCCTCAACCAAGGAAAGCCCCAGCTAGGCCTCCGGCCCCGTGGCTCTTCAACAGCCTGCAGTGTTACCCGAGGAACTGGGCTTTAGTTGCAGTCGGAACGCAGGCCGTCATCCCCCTGGAGGCAGGGTGACTTCAGGCAGGGGGTCCCAGGTGGAATGCGAAGCCGAGGGTTATTCTCAGTGCACCTCAGACTAGGGCAATGAGTCAGACTTGCACGGTATGTTGGACCTGCTAGAAAGGTGTTCTTCGACCAGTGGGCGTGCTGGGGGAATCAAGCTGTCCCGAGAAAGAGTGCAGTCTGTTGCCCTACGCTCGGCATACACAGAGTGGCTCCGAAGGGCTACGGGCCTGGATGTGGCTTAGCAGGCCCATGGGGGCCTGAGGGTACTCAGTGTTCTTGCAGGGAATAGGGTGCCCACGCGAGGCTCCTAGGTGCCCTGCCAAGCGTCCTGACGTTAAAATACTGCAGAGCAACGGCTATGGCCTCCTGGAAACTGCTGCACGCCTCCGCTCCTGCATGGCAATTCAGGGCCTTACCTCGAGACAACTGCTCACGCTGAGTGTCCCGTTAGCGACACAGCATGGTAGGATGCTAACTTTCTCCTCGAGCAGAGTGACTTCAGGTAAGAGGTCCTCGAAGAATCCTAAGCGGAGTGTTTTCTCATGGCAGCTCAGACGGGGGCCATGACGAACACTTCCATGGTACGTCGCACTGGCTAGAAATGTGGTCCTGAGGCTGTTCCGGTGCTCTGGAAACGTAGCTCTCCTTAAGGAACGAGCAGTGTGTTGCCCATCACTCGGCATGCACAGAGGGCCTCCGAGGGACCGACCTTTGGGCCTCGATGTTGCTCAGCAGGCCCACAGGCTTCTGGAGGTACTCACTGATCTTGCAGGGAAAATGATGCACACCCGAGGGGCCTAGGAGTCCTGCAAAGGGTACGTCCTTTCAAATAAAGCAGAACAGGGGCTTCCCTGGTGGCGCAGTGGTTGAGAATCTGCCTGCCAAGGCAGGGTGCACGGGTTCGCGCACTGGTCTGGGAGGATCCCACATGCCGCGGAGCACCTGGGCCCGTGAGCCACAACTACTGAGCCTGCGCCTCTGGAGCCTGTGCTCCGCAACAAGAGAGGCCACGATAGTGAGAGGCCTACGCAGCGCGATGAAGAGTGGCCCCCACTTACCGCAACTGGAGAGAGCCCTAGCACAGAAACGCAGACCCAACCGAGCAATCAATCACTCAATCAATAAATCTTAAAAAAAAACAATAAAAAATTTAAAAAATAAAATAAGATAAAGCAGAACAGCGACTAAGACCTCATGGAAAGAGCTGCATGCCTCCCTTTCAGCGCGGCTACTCAGGGACTTACCTCGAGGCCAGTACTCACGTTGAGTTTCCCTTTAGCTCTAGAGCGTGGCAGGATGAGCTCCACCCCGGCCATCGAAGCACCCGGCTTACCTGGAGAAAACGCATTTTCTTCCCAGAGCCATGCCTACCGTGGCTAGTGGCCTGTCAACAGCAGTCAATTTCAGGTAGCTTCAAGGCAGCATGAATGGAGCTTTCAAAATGGGAGAGCAAGGCTAGTTCCATCAGGCCCCCGTTTCCACGGGCACACGCAGCATACATCCTAGTGCTCTCTAACAAGTCCAAAGAGACACAGGTCACCCAGTGGTTCCTTCCCTGAATCAACTCCTCGAAGCAGGGTGTTCTGCATCTAGCGAACTGCCTCAACCAAGGAAAGCCCCAGCTAGGCCTCCGGCCCCGTGGCTCTTCAACAGCCTGCAGTGTTACCCGAGGAACTGGGCTTTAGTTGCAGTCGGAACGCAGGCCGTCATCCCCCTGGAGGCAGGGTGACTTCAGGCAGGGGGTCCCAGGTGGAATGCGAAGCCGAGGGTTATTCTCAGTGCACCTCAGACTAGGGCAATGAGTCAGACTTGCACGGTATGTTGGACCTGCTAGAAAGGTGTTCTTCGACCAGTGGGCGTGCTGGGGGAATCAAGCTGTCCCGAGAAAGAGTGCAGTCTGTTGCCCTACGCTCGGCATACACAGAGTGGCTCCGAAGGGCTACGGGCCTGGATGTGGCTTAGCAGGCCCATGGGGGCCTGAGGGTACTCAGTGTTCTTGCAGGGAATAGGGTGCCCACGCGAGGCTCCTAGGTGCCCTGCCAAGCGTCCTGACGTTAAAATACTGCAGAGCAACGGCTATGGCCTCCTGGAAACTGCTGCACGCCTCCGCTCCTGCATGGCAATTCAGGGCCTTACCTCGAGACAACTGCTCACGCTGAGTGTCCCGTTAGCGACACAGCATGGTAGGATGCTAACTTTCTCCTCGAGCAGAGTGACTTCAGGTAAGAGGTCCTCGAAGAATCCTAAGCGGAGTGTTTTCTCATGGCAGCTCAGACGGGGGCCATGACGAACACTTCCATGGTACGTCGCACTGGCTAGAAATGTGGTCCTGAGGCTGTTCCGGTGCTCTGGAAACGTAGCTCTCCTTAAGGAACGAGCAGTGTGTTGCCCATCACTCGGCATGCACAGAGGGCCTCCGAGGGACCGACCTTTGGGCCTCGATGTTGCTCAGCAGGCCCACAGGCTTCTGGAGGTACTCACTGATCTTGCAGGGAAAATGATGCACACCCGAGGGGCCTAGGAGTCCTGCAAAGGGTACGTCCTTTCAAATAAAGCAGAACAGGGGCTTCCCTGGTGGCGCAGTGGTTGAGAATCTGCCTGCCAAGGCAGGGTGCACGGGTTCGCGCACTGGTCTGGGAGGATCCCACATGCCGCGGAGCACCTGGGCCCGTGAGCCACAACTACTGAGCCTGCGCCTCTGGAGCCTGTGCTCCGCAACAAGAGAGGCCACGATAGTGAGAGGCCTACGCAGCGCGATGAAGAGTGGCCCCCACTTACCGCAACTGGAGAGAGCCCTAGCACAGAAACGCAGACCCAACCGAGCAATCAATCACTCAATCAATAAATCTTAAAAAAAAACAATAAAAAATTTAAAAAATAAAATAAGATAAAGCAGAACAGCGACTAAGACCTCATGGAAAGAGCTGCATGCCTCCCTTTCAGCGCGGCTACTCAGGGACTTACCTCGAGGCCAGTACTCACGTTGAGTTTCCCTTTAGCTCTAGAGCGTGGCAGGATGAGCTCCACCCCGGCCATCGAAGCACCCGGCTTACCTGGAGAAAACGCATTTTCTTCCCAGAGCCATGCCTACCGTGGCTAGTGGCCTGTCAACAGCAGTCAATTTCAGGTAGCTTCAAGGCAGCATGAATGGAGCTTTCAAAATGGGAGAGCAAGGCTAGTTCCATCAGGCCCCCGTTTCCACGGGCACACGCAGCATACATCCTAGTGCTCTCTAACAAGTCCAAAGAGACACAGGTCACCCAGTGGTTCCTTCCCTGAATCAACTCCTCGAAGCAGGGTGTTCTGCATCTAGCGAACTGCCTCAACCAAGGAAAGCCCCAGCTAGGCCTCCGGCCCCGTGGCTCTTCAACAGCCTGCAGTGTTACCCGAGGAACTGGGCTTTAGTTGCAGTCGGAACGCAGGCCGTCATCCCCCTGGAGGCAGGGTGACTTCAGGCAGGGGGTCCCAGGTGGAATGCGAAGCCGAGGGTTATTCTCAGTGCACCTCAGACTAGGGCAATGAGTCAGACTTGCACGGTATGTTGGACCTGCTAGAAAGGTGTTCTTCGACCAGTGGGCGTGCTGGGGGAATCAAGCTGTCCCGAGAAAGAGTGCAGTCTGTTGCCCTACGCTCGGCATACACAGAGTGGCTCCGAAGGGCTACGGGCCTGGATGTGGCTTAGCAGGCCCATGGGGGCCTGAGGGTACTCAGTGTTCTTGCAGGGAATAGGGTGCCCACGCGAGGCTCCTAGGTGCCCTGCCAAGCGTCCTGACGTTAAAATACTGCAGAGCAACGGCTATGGCCTCCTGGAAACTGCTGCACGCCTCCGCTCCTGCATGGCAATTCAGGGCCTTACCTCGAGACAACTGCTCACGCTGAGTGTCCCGTTAGCGACACAGCATGGTAGGATGCTAACTTTCTCCTCGAGCAGAGTGACTTCAGGTAAGAGGTCCTCGAAGAATCCTAAGCGGAGTGTTTTCTCATGGCAGCTCAGACGGGGGCCATGACGAACACTTCCATGGTACGTCGCACTGGCTAGAAATGTGGTCCTGAGGCTGTTCCGGTGCTCTGGAAACGTAGCTCTCCTTAAGGAACGAGCAGTGTGTTGCCCATCACTCGGCATGCACAGAGGGCCTCCGAGGGACCGACCTTTGGGCCTCGATGTTGCTCAGCAGGCCCACAGGCTTCTGGAGGTACTCACTGATCTTGCAGGGAAAATGATGCACACCCGAGGGGCCTAGGAGTCCTGCAAAGGGTACGTCCTTTCAAATAAAGCAGAACAGGGGCTTCCCTGGTGGCGCAGTGGTTGAGAATCTGCCTGCCAAGGCAGGGTGCACGGGTTCGCGCACTGGTCTGGGAGGATCCCACATGCCGCGGAGCACCTGGGCCCGTGAGCCACAACTACTGAGCCTGCGCCTCTGGAGCCTGTGCTCCGCAACAAGAGAGGCCACGATAGTGAGAGGCCTACGCAGCGCGATGAAGAGTGGCCCCCACTTACCGCAACTGGAGAGAGCCCTAGCACAGAAACGCAGACCCAACCGAGCAATCAATCACTCAATCAATAAATCTTAAAAAAAAACAATAAAAAATTTAAAAAATAAAATAAGATAAAGCAGAACAGCGACTAAGACCTCATGGAAAGAGCTGCATGCCTCCCTTTCAGCGCGGCTACTCAGGGACTTACCTCGAGGCCAGTACTCACGTTGAGTTTCCCTTTAGCTCTAGAGCGTGGCAGGATGAGCTCCACCCCGGCCATCGAAGCACCCGGCTTACCTGGAGAAAACGCATTTTCTTCCCAGAGCCATGCCTACCGTGGCTAGTGGCCTGTCAACAGCAGTCAATTTCAGGTAGCTTCAAGGCAGCATGAATGGAGCTTTCAAAATGGGAGAGCAAGGCTAGTTCCATCAGGCCCCCGTTTCCACGGGCACACGCAGCATACATCCTAGTGCTCTCTAACAAGTCCAAAGAGACACAGGTCACCCAGTGGTTCCTTCCCTGAATCAACTCCTCGAAGCAGGGTGTTCTGCATCTAGCGAACTGCCTCAACCAAGGAAAGCCCCAGCTAGGCCTCCGGCCCCGTGGCTCTTCAACAGCCTGCAGTGTTACCCGAGGAACTGGGCTTTAGTTGCAGTCGGAACGCAGGCCGTCATCCCCCTGGAGGCAGGGTGACTTCAGGCAGGGGGTCCCAGGTGGAATGCGAAGCCGAGGGTTATTCTCAGTGCACCTCAGACTAGGGCAATGAGTCAGACTTGCACGGTATGTTGGACCTGCTAGAAAGGTGTTCTTCGACCAGTGGGCGTGCTGGGGGAATCAAGCTGTCCCGAGAAAGAGTGCAGTCTGTTGCCCTACGCTCGGCATACACAGAGTGGCTCCGAAGGGCTACGGGCCTGGATGTGGCTTAGCAGGCCCATGGGGGCCTGAGGGTACTCAGTGTTCTTGCAGGGAATAGGGTGCCCACGCGAGGCTCCTAGGTGCCCTGCCAAGCGTCCTGACGTTAAAATACTGCAGAGCAACGGCTATGGCCTCCTGGAAACTGCTGCACGCCTCCGCTCCTGCATGGCAATTCAGGGCCTTACCTCGAGACAACTGCTCACGCTGAGTGTCCCGTTAGCGACACAGCATGGTAGGATGCTAACTTTCTCCTCGAGCAGAGTGACTTCAGGTAAGAGGTCCTCGAAGAATCCTAAGCGGAGTGTTTTCTCATGGCAGCTCAGACGGGGGCCATGACGAACACTTCCATGGTACGTCGCACTGGCTAGAAATGTGGTCCTGAGGCTGTTCCGGTGCTCTGGAAACGTAGCTCTCCTTAAGGAACGAGCAGTGTGTTGCCCATCACTCGGCATGCACAGAGGGCCTCCGAGGGACCGACCTTTGGGCCTCGATGTTGCTCAGCAGGCCCACAGGCTTCTGGAGGTACTCACTGATCTTGCAGGGAAAATGATGCACACCCGAGGGGCCTAGGAGTCCTGCAAAGGGTACGTCCTTTCAAATAAAGCAGAACAGGGGCTTCCCTGGTGGCGCAGTGGTTGAGAATCTGCCTGCCAAGGCAGGGTGCACGGGTTCGCGCACTGGTCTGGGAGGATCCCACATGCCGCGGAGCACCTGGGCCCGTGAGCCACAACTACTGAGCCTGCGCCTCTGGAGCCTGTGCTCCGCAACAAGAGAGGCCACGATAGTGAGAGGCCTACGCAGCGCGATGAAGAGTGGCCCCCACTTACCGCAACTGGAGAGAGCCCTAGCACAGAAACGCAGACCCAACCGAGCAATCAATCACTCAATCAATAAATCTTAAAAAAAAAACAATAAAAAATTTAAAACATAAAATAAGATAAAGCAGAACAGCGACTAAGACCTCATGGAAAGAGCTGCATGCCTCCCTTTCAGCGCGGCTACTCAGGGACTTACCTCGAGGCCAGTACTCACGTTGAGTTTCCCTTTAGCTCTAGAGCGTGGCAGGATGAGCTCCACCCCGGCCATCGAAGCACCCGGCTTACCTGGAGAAAACGCATTTTCTTCCCAGAGCCATGCCTACCGTGGCTAGTGGCCTGTCAACAGCAGTCAATTTCAGGTAGCTTCAAGGCAGCATGAATGGAGCTTTCAAAATGGGAGAGCAAGGCTAGTTCCATCAGGCCCCCGTTTCCACGGGCACACGCAGCATACATCCTAGTGCTCTCTAACAAGTCCAAAGAGACACAGGTCACCCAGTGGTTCCTTCCCTGAATCAACTCCTCGAAGCAGGGTGTTCTGCATCTAGCGAACTGCCTCAACCAAGGAAAGCCCCAGCTAGGCCTCCGGCCCCGTGGCTCTTCAACAGCCTGCAGTGTTACCCGAGGAACTGGGCTTTAGTTGCAGTCGGAACGCAGGCCGTCATCCCCCTGGAGGCAGGGTGACTTCAGGCAGGGGGTCCCAGGTGGAATGCGAAGCCGAGGGTTATTCTCAGTGCACCTCAGACTAGGGCAATGAGTCAGACTTGCACGGTATGTTGGACCTGCTAGAAAGGTGTTCTTCGACCAGTGGGCGTGCTGGGGGAATCAAGCTGTCCCGAGAAAGAGTGCAGTCTGTTGCCCTACGCTCGGCATACACAGAGTGGCTCCGAAGGGCTACGGGCCTGGATGTGGCTTAGCAGGCCCATGGGGGCCTGAGGGTACTCAGTGTTCTTGCAGGGAATAGGGTGCCCACGCGAGGCTCCTAGGTGCCCTGCCAAGCGTCCTGACGTTAAAATACTGCAGAGCAACGGCTATGGCCTCCTGGAAACTGCTGCACGCCTCCGCTCCTGCATGGCAATTCAGGGCCTTACCTCGAGACAACTGCTCACGCTGAGTGTCCCGTTAGCGACACAGCATGGTAGGATGCTAACTTTCTCCTCGAGCAGAGTGACTTCAGGTAAGAGGTCCTCGAAGAATCCTAAGCGGAGTGTTTTCTCATGGCAGCTCAGACGGGGGCCATGACGAACACTTCCATGGTACGTCGCACTGGCTAGAAATGTGGTCCTGAGGCTGTTCCGGTGCTCTGGAAACGTAGCTCTCCTTAAGGAACGAGCAGTGTGTTGCCCATCACTCGGCATGCACAGAGGGCCTCCGAGGGACCGACCTTTGGGCCTCGATGTTGCTCAGCAGGCCCACAGGCTTCTGGAGGTACTCACTGATCTTGCAGGGAAAATGATGCACACCCGAGGGGCCTAGGAGTCCTGCAAAGGGTACGTCCTTTCAAATAAAGCAGAACAGGGGCTTCCCTGGTGGCGCAGTGGTTGAGAATCTGCCTGCCAAGGCAGGGTGCACGGGTTCGCGCACTGGTCTGGGAGGATCCCACATGCCGCGGAGCACCTGGGCCCGTGAGCCACAACTACTGAGCCTGCGCCTCTGGAGCCTGTGCTCCGCAACAAGAGAGGCCACGATAGTGAGAGGCCTACGCAGCGCGATGAAGAGTGGCCCCCACTTACCGCAACTGGAGAGAGCCCTAGCACAGAAACGCAGACCCAACCGAGCAATCAATCACTCAATCAATAAATCTTAAAAAAAAAACAATAAAAAATTTAAAACATAAAATAAGATAAAGCAGAACAGCGACTAAGACCTCATGGAAAGAGCTGCATGCCTCCCTTTCAGCGCGGCTACTCAGGGACTTACCTCGAGGCCAGTACTCACGTTGAGTTTCCCTTTAGCTCTAGAGCGTGGCAGGATGAGCTCCACCCCGGCCATCGAAGCACCCGGCTTACCTGGAGAAAACGCATTTTCTTCCCAGAGCCATGCCTACCGTGGCTAGTGGCCTGTCAACAGCAGTCAATTTCAGGTAGCTTCAAGGCAGCATGAATGGAGCTTTCAAAATGGGAGAGCAAGGCTAGTTCCATCAGGCCCCCGTTTCCACGGGCACACGCAGCATACATCCTAGTGCTCTCTAACAAGTCCAAAGAGACACAGGTCACCCAGTGGTTCCTTCCCTGAATCAACTCCTCGAAGCAGGGTGTTCTGCATCTAGCGAACTGCCTCAACCAAGGAAAGCCCCAGCTAGGCCTCCGGCCCCGTGGCTCTTCAACAGCCTGCAGTGTTACCCGAGGAACTGGGCTTTAGTTGCAGTCGGAACGCAGGCCGTCATCCCCCTGGAGGCAGGGTGACTTCAGGCAGGGGGTCCCAGGTGGAATGCGAAGCCGAGGGTTATTCTCAGTGCACCTCAGACTAGGGCAATGAGTCAGACTTGCACGGTATGTTGGACCTGCTAGAAAGGTGTTCTTCGACCAGTGGGCGTGCTGGGGGAATCAAGCTGTCCCGAGAAAGAGTGCAGTCTGTTGCCCTACGCTCGGCATACACAGAGTGGCTCCGAAGGGCTACGGGCCTGGATGTGGCTTAGCAGGCCCATGGGGGCCTGAGGGTACTCAGTGTTCTTGCAGGGAATAGGGTGCCCACGCGAGGCTCCTAGGTGCCCTGCCAAGCGTCCTGACGTTAAAATACTGCAGAGCAACGGCTATGGCCTCCTGGAAACTGCTGCACGCCTCCGCTCCTGCATGGCAATTCAGGGCCTTACCTCGAGACAACTGCTCACGCTGAGTGTCCCGTTAGCGACACAGCATGGTAGGATGCTAACTTTCTCCTCGAGCAGAGTGACTTCAGGTAAGAGGTCCTCGAAGAATCCTAAGCGGAGTGTTTTCTCATGGCAGCTCAGACGGGGGCCATGACGAACACTTCCATGGTACGTCGCACTGGCTAGAAATGTGGTCCTGAGGCTGTTCCGGTGCTCTGGAAACGTAGCTCTCCTTAAGGAACGAGCAGTGTGTTGCCCATCACTCGGCATGCACAGAGGGCCTCCGAGGGACCGACCTTTGGGCCTCGATGTTGCTCAGCAGGCCCACAGGCTTCTGGAGGTACTCACTGATCTTGCAGGGAAAATGATGCACACCCGAGGGGCCTAGGAGTCCTGCAAAGGGTACGTCCTTTCAAATAAAGCAGAACAGGGGCTTCCCTGGTGGCGCAGTGGTTGAGAATCTGCCTGCCAAGGCAGGGTGCACGGGTTCGCGCACTGGTCTGGGAGGATCCCACATGCCGCGGAGCACCTGGGCCCGTGAGCCACAACTACTGAGCCTGCGCCTCTGGAGCCTGTGCTCCGCAACAAGAGAGGCCACGATAGTGAGAGGCCTACGCAGCGCGATGAAGAGTGGCCCCCACTTACCGCAACTGGAGAGAGCCCTAGCACAGAAACGCAGACCCAACCGAGCAATCAATCACTCAATCAATAAATCTTAAAAAAAAAACAATAAAAAATTTAAAACATAAAATAAGATAAAGCAGAACAGCGACTAAGACCTCATGGAAAGAGCTGCATGCCTCCCTTTCAGCGCGGCTACTCAGGGACTTACCTCGAGGCCAGTACTCACGTTGAGTTTCCCTTTAGCTCTAGAGCGTGGCAGGATGAGCTCCACCCCGGCCATCGAAGCACCCGGCTTACCTGGAGAAAACGCATTTTCTTCCCAGAGCCATGCCTACCGTGGCTAGTGGCCTGTCAACAGCAGTCAATTTCAGGTAGCTTCAAGGCAGCATGAATGGAGCTTTCAAAATGGGAGAGCAAGGCTAGTTCCATCAGGCCCCCGTTTCCACGGGCACACGCAGCATACATCCTAGTGCTCTCTAACAAGTCCAAAGAGACACAGGTCACCCAGTGGTTCCTTCCCTGAATCAACTCCTCGAAGCAGGGTGTTCTGCATCTAGCGAACTGCCTCAACCAAGGAAAGCCCCAGCTAGGCCTCCGGCCCCGTGGCTCTTCAACAGCCTGCAGTGTTACCCGAGGAACTGGGCTTTAGTTGCAGTCGGAACGCAGGCCGTCATCCCCCTGGAGGCAGGGTGACTTCAGGCAGGGGGTCCCAGGTGGAATGCGAAGCCGAGGGTTATTCTCAGTGCACCTCAGACTAGGGCAATGAGTCAGACTTGCACGGTATGTTGGACCTGCTAGAAAGGTGTTCTTCGACCAGTGGGCGTGCTGGGGGAATCAAGCTGTCCCGAGAAAGAGTGCAGTCTGTTGCCCTACGCTCGGCATACACAGAGTGGCTCCGAAGGGCTACGGGCCTGGATGTGGCTTAGCAGGCCCATGGGGGCCTGAGGGTACTCAGTGTTCTTGCAGGGAATAGGGTGCCCACGCGAGGCTCCTAGGTGCCCTGCCAAGCGTCCTGACGTTAAAATACTGCAGAGCAACGGCTATGGCCTCCTGGAAACTGCTGCACGCCTCCGCTCCTGCATGGCAATTCAGGGCCTTACCTCGAGACAACTGCTCACGCTGAGTGTCCCGTTAGCGACACAGCATGGTAGGATGCTAACTTTCTCCTCGAGCAGAGTGACTTCAGGTAAGAGGTCCTCGAAGAATCCTAAGCGGAGTGTTTTCTCATGGCAGCTCAGACGGGGGCCATGACGAACACTTCCATGGTACGTCGCACTGGCTAGAAATGTGGTCCTGAGGCTGTTCCGGTGCTCTGGAAACGTAGCTCTCCTTAAGGAACGAGCAGTGTGTTGCCCATCACTCGGCATGCACAGAGGGCCTCCGAGGGACCGACCTTTGGGCCTCGATGTTGCTCAGCAGGCCCACAGGCTTCTGGAGGTACTCACTGATCTTGCA
Source organism: Balaenoptera borealis (assembly GCF_965194805.1). Classification (NCBI taxonomy): domain Eukaryota; kingdom Metazoa; phylum Chordata; class Mammalia; order Artiodactyla; family Balaenopteridae; genus Balaenoptera; species Balaenoptera borealis. Next base: position 20,106 of record NW_028121868.1, on the reverse strand, counting down.
GGGAAAATGATGCACACCCGAGGGGCCTAGGAGTCCTGCAAAGGGTACGTCCTTTCAAATAAAGCAGAACAGGGGCTTCCCTGGTGGCGCAGTGGTTGAGAATCTGCCTGCCAAGGCAGGGTGCACGGGTTCGCGCACTGGTCTGGGAGGATCCCACATGCCGCGGAGCACCTGGGCCCGTGAGCCACAACTACTGAGCCTGCGCCTCTGGAGCCTGTGCTCCGCAACAAGAGAGGCCACGATAGTGAGAGGCCTACGCAGCGCGATGAAGAGTGGCCCCCACTTACCGCAACTGGAGAGAGCCCTAGCACAGAAACGCAGACCCAACCGAGCAATCAATCACTCAATCAATAAATCTTAAAAAAAAAACAATAAAAAATTTAAAACATAAAATAAGATAAAGCAGAACAGCGACTAAGACCTCATGGAAAGAGCTGCATGCCTCCCTTTCAGCGCGGCTACTCAGGGACTTACCTCGAGGCCAGTACTCACGTTGAGTTTCCCTTTAGCTCTAGAGCGTGGCAGGATGAGCTCCACCCCGGCCATCGAAGCACCCGGCTTACCTGGAGAAAACGCATTTTCTTCCCAGAGCCATGCCTACCGTGGCTAGTGGCCTGTCAACAGCAGTCAATTTCAGGTAGCTTCAAGGCAGCATGAATGGAGCTTTCAAAATGGGAGAGCAAGGCTAGTTCCATCAGGCCCCCGTTTCCACGGGCACACGCAGCATACATCCTAGTGCTCTCTAACAAGTCCAAAGAGACACAGGTCACCCAGTGGTTCCTTCCCTGAATCAACTCCTCGAAGCAGGGTGTTCTGCATCTAGCGAACTGCCTCAACCAAGGAAAGCCCCAGCTAGGCCTCCGGCCCCGTGGCTCTTCAACAGCCTGCAGTGTTACCCGAGGAACTGGGCTTTAGTTGCAGTCGGAACGCAGGCCGTCATCCCCCTGGAGGCAGGGTGACTTCAGGCAGGGGGTCCCAGGTGGAATGCGAAGCCGAGGGTTATTCTCAGTGCACCTCAGACTAGGGCAATGAGTCAGACTTGCACGGTATGTTGGACCTGCTAGAAAGGTGTTCTTCGACCAGTGGGCGTGCTGGGGGAATCAAGCTGTCCCGAGAAAGAGTGCAGTCTGTTGCCCTACGCTCGGCATACACAGAGTGGCTCCGAAGGGCTACGGGCCTGGATGTGGCTTAGCAGGCCCATGGGGGCCTGAGGGTACTCAGTGTTCTTGCAGGGAATAGGGTGCCCACGCGAGGCTCCTAGGTGCCCTGCCAAGCGTCCTGACGTTAAAATACTGCAGAGCAACGGCTATGGCCTCCTGGAAACTGCTGCACGCCTCCGCTCCTGCATGGCAATTCAGGGCCTTACCTCGAGACAACTGCTCACGCTGAGTGTCCCGTTAGCGACACAGCATGGTAGGATGCTAACTTTCTCCTCGAGCAGAGTGACTTCAGGTAAGAGGTCCTCGAAGAATCCTAAGCGGAGTGTTTTCTCATGGCAGCTCAGACGGGGGCCATGACGAACACTTCCATGGTACGTCGCACTGGCTAGAAATGTGGTCCTGAGGCTGTTCCGGTGCTCTGGAAACGTAGCTCTCCTTAAGGAACGAGCAGTGTGTTGCCCATCACTCGGCATGCACAGAGGGCCTCCGAGGGACCGACCTTTGGGCCTCGATGTTGCTCAGCAGGCCCACAGGCTTCTGGAGGTACTCACTGATCTTGCAGGGAAAATGATGCACACCCGAGGGGCCTAGGAGTCCTGCAAAGGGTACGTCCTTTCAAATAAAGCAGAACAGGGGCTTCCCTGGTGGCGCAGTGGTTGAGAATCTGCCTGCCAAGGCAGGGTGCACGGGTTCGCGCACTGGTCTGGGAGGATCCCACATGCCGCGGAGCACCTGGGCCCGTGAGCCACAACTACTGAGCCTGCGCCTCTGGAGCCTGTGCTCCGCAACAAGAGAGGCCACGATAGTGAGAGGCCTACGCAGCGCGATGAAGAGTGGCCCCCACTTACCGCAACTGGAGAGAGCCCTAGCACAGAAACGCAGACCCAACCGAGCAATCAATCACTCAATCAATAAATCTTAAAAAAAAAACAATAAAAAATTTAAAACATAAAATAAGATAAAGCAGAACAGCGACTAAGACCTCATGGAAAGAGCTGCATGCCTCCCTTTCAGCGCGGCTACTCAGGGACTTACCTCGAGGCCAGTACTCACGTTGAGTTTCCCTTTAGCTCTAGAGCGTGGCAGGATGAGCTCCACCCCGGCCATCGAAGCACCCGGCTTACCTGGAGAAAACGCATTTTCTTCCCAGAGCCATGCCTACCGTGGCTAGTGGCCTGTCAACAGCAGTCAATTTCAGGTAGCTTCAAGGCAGCATGAATGGAGCTTTCAAAATGGGAGAGCAAGGCTAGTTCCATCAGGCCCCCGTTTCCACGGGCACACGCAGCATACATCCTAGTGCTCTCTAACAAGTCCAAAGAGACACAGGTCACCCAGTGGTTCCTTCCCTGAATCAACTCCTCGAAGCAGGGTGTTCTGCATCTAGCGAACTGCCTCAACCAAGGAAAGCCCCAGCTAGGCCTCCGGCCCCGTGGCTCTTCAACAGCCTGCAGTGTTACCCGAGGAACTGGGCTTTAGTTGCAGTCGGAACGCAGGCCGTCATCCCCCTGGAGGCAGGGTGACTTCAGGCAGGGGGTCCCAGGTGGAATGCGAAGCCGAGGGTTATTCTCAGTGCACCTCAGACTAGGGCAATGAGTCAGACTTGCACGGTATGTTGGACCTGCTAGAAAGGTGTTCTTCGACCAGTGGGCGTGCTGGGGGAATCAAGCTGTCCCGAGAAAGAGTGCAGTCTGTTGCCCTACGCTCGGCATACACAGAGTGGCTCCGAAGGGCTACGGGCCTGGATGTGGCTTAGCAGGCCCATGGGGGCCTGAGGGTACTCAGTGTTCTTGCAGGGAATAGGGTGCCCACGCGAGGCTCCTAGGTGCCCTGCCAAGCGTCCTGACGTTAAAATACTGCAGAGCAACGGCTATGGCCTCCTGGAAACTGCTGCACGCCTCCGCTCCTGCATGGCAATTCAGGGCCTTACCTCGAGACAACTGCTCACGCTGAGTGTCCCGTTAGCGACACAGCATGGTAGGATGCTAACTTTCTCCTCGAGCAGAGTGACTTCAGGTAAGAGGTCCTCGAAGAATCCTAAGCGGAGTGTTGTCTCATGGCAGCTCAGACGGGGGCCATGACGAACACTTCCATGGTACGTCGCACTGGCTAGAAATGTGGTCCTGAGGCTGTTCCGGTGCTCTGGAAACGTAGCTCTCCTTAAGGAACGAGCAGTGTGTTGCCCATCACTCGGCATGCACAGAGGGCCTCCGAGGGACCGACCTTTGGGCCTCGATGTTGCTCAGCAGGCCCACAGGCTTCTGGAGGTACTCACTGATCTTGCAGGGAAAATGATGCACACCCGAGGGGCCTAGGAGTCCTGCAAAGGGTACGTCCTTTCAAATAAAGCAGAACAGGGGCTTCCCTGGTGGCGCAGTGGTTGAGAATCTGCCTGCCAAGGCAGGGTGCACGGGTTCGCGCACTGGTCTGGGAGGATCCCACATGCCGCGGAGCACCTGGGCCCGTGAGCCACAACTACTGAGCCTGCGCCTCTGGAGCCTGTGCTCCGCAACAAGAGAGGCCACGATAGTGAGAGGCCTACGCAGCGCGATGAAGAGTGGCCCCCACTTACCGCAACTGGAGAGAGCCCTAGCACAGAAACGCAGACCCAACCGAGCAATCAATCACTCAATCAATAAATCTTAAAAAAAAAACAATAAAAAATTTAAAAAATAAAATAAGATAAAGCAGAACAGCGACTAAGACCTCATGGAAAGAGCTGCATGCCTCCCTTTCAGCGCGGCTACTCAGGGACTTACCTCGAGGCCAGTACTCACGTTGAGTTTCCCTTTAGCTCTAGAGCGTGGCAGGATGAGCTCCACCCCGGCCATCGAAGCACCCGGCTTACCTGGAGAAAACGCATTTTCTTCCCAGAGCCATGCCTACCGTGGCTAGTGGCCTGTCAACAGCAGTCAATTTCAGGTAGCTTCAAGGCAGCATGAATGGAGCTTTCAAAATGGGAGAGCAAGGCTAGTTCCATCAGGCCCCCGTTTCCACGGGCACACGCAGCATACATCCTAGTGCTCTCTAACAAGTCCAAAGAGACACAGGTCACCCAGTGGTTCCTTCCCTGAATCAACTCCTCGAAGCAGGGTGTTCTGCATCTAGCGAACTGCCTCAACCAAGGAAAGCCCCAGCTAGGCCTCCGGCCCCGTGGCTCTTCAACAGCCTGCAGTGTTACCCGAGGAACTGGGCTTTAGTTGCAGTCGGAACGCAGGCCGTCATCCCCCTGGAGGCAGGGTGACTTCAGGCAGGGGGTCCCAGGTGGAATGCGAAGCCGAGGGTTATTCTCAGTGCACCTCAGACTAGGGCAATGAGTCAGACTTGCACGGTATGTTGGACCTGCTAGAAAGGTGTTCTTCGACCAGTGGGCGTGCTGGGGGAATCAAGCTGTCCCGAGAAAGAGTGCAGTCTGTTGCCCTACGCTCGGCATACACAGAGTGGCTCCGAAGGGCTACGGGCCTGGATGTGGCTTAGCAGGCCCATGGGGGCCTGAGGGTACTCAGTGTTCTTGCAGGGAATAGGGTGCCCACGCGAGGCTCCTAGGTGCCCTGCCAAGCGTCCTGACGTTAAAATACTGCAGAGCAACGGCTATGGCCTCCTGGAAACTGCTGCACGCCTCCGCTCCTGCATGGCAATTCAGGGCCTTACCTCGAGACAACTGCTCACGCTGAGTGTCCCGTTAGCGACACAGCATGGTAGGATGCTAACTTTCTCCTCGAGCAGAGTGACTTCAGGTAAGAGGTCCTCGAAGAATCCTAAGCGGAGTGTTGTCTCATGGCAGCTCAGACGGGGGCCATGACGAACACTTCCATGGTACGTCGCACTGGCTAGAAATGTGGTCCTGAGGCTGTTCCGGTGCTCTGGAAACGTAGCTCTCCTTAAGGAACGAGCAGTGTGTTGCCCATCACTCGGCATGCACAGAGGGCCTCCGAGGGACCGACCTTTGGGCCTCGATGTTGCTCAGCAGGCCCACAGGCTTCTGGAGGTACTCACTGATCTTGCAGGGAAAATGATGCACACCCGAGGGGCCTAGGAGTCCTGCAAAGGGTACGTCCTTTCAAATAAAGCAGAACAGGGGCTTCCCTGGTGGCGCAGTGGTTGAGAATCTGCCTGCCAAGGCAGGGTGCACGGGTTCGCGCACTGGTCTGGGAGGATCCCACATGCCGCGGAGCACCTGGGCCCGTGAGCCACAACTACTGAGCCTGCGCCTCTGGAGCCTGTGCTCCGCAACAAGAGAGGCCACGATAGTGAGAGGCCTACGCAGCGCGATGAAGAGTGGCCCCCACTTACCGCAACTGGAGAGAGCCCTAGCACAGAAACGCAGACCCAACCGAGCAATCAATCACTCAATCAATAAATCTTAAAAAAAAAACAATAAAAAATTTAAAAAATAAAATAAGATAAAGCAGAACAGCGACTAAGACCTCATGGAAAGAGCTGCATGCCTCCCTTTCAGCGCGGCTACTCAGGGACTTACCTCGAGGCCAGTACTCACGTTGAGTTTCCCTTTAGCTCTAGAGCGTGGCAGGATGAGCTCCACCCCGGCCATCGAAGCACCCGGCTTACCTGGAGAAAACGCATTTTCTTCCCAGAGCCATGCCTACCGTGGCTAGTGGCCTGTCAACAGCAGTCAATTTCAGGTAGCTTCAAGGCAGCATGAATGGAGCTTTCAAAATGGGAGAGCAAGGCTAGTTCCATCAGGCCCCCGTTTCCACGGGCACACGCAGCATACATCCTAGTGCTCTCTAACAAGTCCAAAGAGACACAGGTCACCCAGTGGTTCCTTCCCTGAATCAACTCCTCGAAGCAGGGTGTTCTGCATCTAGCGAACTGCCTCAACCAAGGAAAGCCCCAGCTAGGCCTCCGGCCCCGTGGCTCTTCAACAGCCTGCAGTGTTACCCGAGGAACTGGGCTTTAGTTGCAGTCGGAACGCAGGCCGTCATCCCCCTGGAGGCAGGGTGACTTCAGGCAGGGGGTCCCAGGTGGAATGCGAAGCCGAGGGTTATTCTCAGTGCACCTCAGACTAGGGCAATGAGTCAGACTTGCACGGTATGTTGGACCTGCTAGAAAGGTGTTCTTCGACCAGTGGGCGTGCTGGGGGAATCAAGCTGTCCCGAGAAAGAGTGCAGTCTGTTGCCCTACGCTCGGCATACACAGAGTGGCTCCGAAGGGCTACGGGCCTGGATGTGGCTTAGCAGGCCCATGGGGGCCTGAGGGTACTCAGTGTTCTTGCAGGGAATAGGGTGCCCACGCGAGGCTCCTAGGTGCCCTGCCAAGCGTCCTGACGTTAAAATACTGCAGAGCAACGGCTATGGCCTCCTGGAAACTGCTGCACGCCTCCGCTCCTGCATGGCAATTCAGGGCCTTACCTCGAGACAACTGCTCACGCTGAGTGTCCCGTTAGCGACACAGCATGGTAGGATGCTAACTTTCTCCTCGAGCAGAGTGACTTCAGGTAAGAGGTCCTCGAAGAATCCTAAGCGGAGTGTTTTCTCATGGCAGCTCAGACGGGGGCCATGACGAACACTTCCATGGTACGTCGCACTGGCTAGAAATGTGGTCCTGAGGCTGTTCCGGTGCTCTGGAAACGTAGCTCTCCTTAAGGAACGAGCAGTGTGTTGCCCATCACTCGGCATGCACAGAGGGCCTCCGAGGGACCGACCTTTGGGCCTCGATGTTGCTCAGCAGGCCCACAGGCTTCTGGAGGTACTCACTGATCTTGCAGGGAAAATGATGCACACCCGAGGGGCCTAGGAGTCCTGCAAAGGGTACGTCCTTTCAAATAAAGCAGAACAGGGGCTTCCCTGGTGGCGCAGTGGTTGAGAATCTGCCTGCCAAGGCAGGGTGCACGGGTTCGCGCACTGGTCTGGGAGGATCCCACATGCCGCGGAGCACCTGGGCCCGTGAGCCACAACTACTGAGCCTGCGCCTCTGGAGCCTGTGCTCCGCAACAAGAGAGGCCACGATAGTGAGAGGCCTACGCAGCGCGATGAAGAGTGGCCCCCACTTACCGCAACTGGAGAGAGCCCTAGCACAGAAACGCAGACCCAACCGAGCAATCAATCACTCAATCAATAAATCTTAAAAAAAAAACAATAAAAAATTTAAAAAATAAAATAAGATAAAGCAGAACAGCGACTAAGACCTCATGGAAAGAGCTGCATGCCTCCCTTTCAGCGCGGCTACTCAGGGACTTACCTCGAGGCCAGTACTCACGTTGAGTTTCCCTTTAGCTCTAGAGCGTGGCAGGATGAGCTCCACCCCGGCCATCGAAGCACCCGGCTTACCTGGAGAAAACGCATTTTCTTCCCAGAGCCATGCCTACCGTGGCTAGTGGCCTGTCAACAGCAGTCAATTTCAGGTAGCTTCAAGGCAGCATGAATGGAGCTTTCAAAATGGGAGAGCAAGGCTAGTTCCATCAGGCCCCCGTTTCCACGGGCACACGCAGCATACATCCTAGTGCTCTCTAACAAGTCCAAAGAGACACAGGTCACCCAGTGGTTCCTTCCCTGAATCAACTCCTCGAAGCAGGGTGTTCTGCATCTAGCGAACTGCCTCAACCAAGGAAAGCCCCAGCTAGGCCTCCGGCCCCGTGGCTCTTCAACAGCCTGCAGTGTTACCCGAGGAACTGGGCTTTAGTTGCAGTCGGAACGCAGGCCGTCATCCCCCTGGAGGCAGGGTGACTTCAGGCAGGGGGTCCCAGGTGGAATGCGAAGCCGAGGGTTATTCTCAGTGCACCTCAGACTAGGGCAATGAGTCAGACTTGCACGGTATGTTGGACCTGCTAGAAAGGTGTTCTTCGACCAGTGGGCGTGCTGGGGGAATCAAGCTGTCCCGAGAAAGAGTGCAGTCTGTTGCCCTACGCTCGGCATACACAGAGTGGCTCCGAAGGGCTACGGGCCTGGATGTGGCTTAGCAGGCCCATGGGGGCCTGAGGGTACTCAGTGTTCTTGCAGGGAATAGGGTGCCCACGCGAGGCTCCTAGGTGCCCTGCCAAGCGTCCTGACGTTAAAATACTGCAGAGCAACGGCTATGGCCTCCTGGAAACTGCTGCACGCCTCCGCTCCTGCATGGCAATTCAGGGCCTTACCTCGAGACAACTGCTCACGCTGAGTGTCCCGTTAGCGACACAGCATGGTAGGATGCTAACTTTCTCCTCGAGCAGAGTGACTTCAGGTAAGAGGTCCTCGAAGAATCCTAAGCGGAGTGTTTTCTCATGGCAGCTCAGACGGGGGCCATGACGAACACTTCCATGGTACGTCGCACTGGCTAGAAATGTGGTCCTGAGGCTGTTCCGGTGCTCTGGAAACGTAGCTCTCCTTAAGGAACGAGCAGTGTGTTGCCCATCACTCGGCATGCACAGAGGGCCTCCGAGGGACCGACCTTTGGGCCTCGATGTTGCTCAGCAGGCCCACAGGCTTCTGGAGGTACTCACTGATCTTGCAGGGAAAATGATGCACACCCGAGGGGCCTAGGAGTCCTGCAAAGGGTACGTCCTTTCAAATAAAGCAGAACAGGGGCTTCCCTGGTGGCGCAGTGGTTGAGAATCTGCCTGCCAAGGCAGGGTGCACGGGTTCGCGCACTGGTCTGGGAGGATCCCACATGCCGCGGAGCACCTGGGCCCGTGAGCCACAACTACTGAGCCTGCGCCTCTGGAGCCTGTGCTCCGCAACAAGAGAGGCCACGATAGTGAGAGGCCTACGCAGCGCGATGAAGAGTGGCCCCCACTTACCGCAACTGGAGAGAGCCCTAGCACAGAAACGCAGACCCAACCGAGCAATCAATCACTCAATCAATAAATCTTAAAAAAAAAACAATAAAAAATTTAAAAAATAAAATAAGATAAAGCAGAACAGCGACTAAGACCTCATGGAAAGAGCTGCATGCCTCCCTTTCAGCGCGGCTACTCAGGGACTTACCTCGAGGCCAGTACTCACGTTGAGTTTCCCTTTAGCTCTAGAGCGTGGCAGGATGAGCTCCACCCCGGCCATCGAAGCACCCGGCTTACCTGGAGAAAACGCATTTTCTTCCCAGAGCCATGCCTACCGTGGCTAGTGGCCTGTCAACAGCAGTCAATTTCAGGTAGCTTCAAGGCAGCATGAATGGAGCTTTCAAAATGGGAGAGCAAGGCTAGTTCCATCAGGCCCCCGTTTCCACGGGCACACGCAGCATACATCCTAGTGCTCTCTAACAAGTCCAAAGAGACACAGGTCACCCAGTGGTTCCTTCCCTGAATCAACTCCTCGAAGCAGGGTGTTCTGCATCTAGCGAACTGCCTCAACCAAGGAAAGCCCCAGCTAGGCCTCCGGCCCCGTGGCTCTTCAACAGCCTGCAGTGTTACCCGAGGAACTGGGCTTTAGTTGCAGTCGGAACGCAGGCCGTCATCCCCCTGGAGGCAGGGTGACTTCAGGCAGGGGGTCCCAGGTGGAATGCGAAGCCGAGGGTTATTCTCAGTGCACCTCAGACTAGGGCAATGAGTCAGACTTGCACGGTATGTTGGACCTGCTAGAAAGGTGTTCTTCGACCAGTGGGCGTGCTGGGGGAATCAAGCTGTCCCGAGAAAGAGTGCAGTCTGTTGCCCTACGCTCGGCATACACAGAGTGGCTCCGAAGGGCTACGGGCCTGGATGTGGCTTAGCAGGCCCATGGGGGCCTGAGGGTACTCAGTGTTCTTGCAGGGAATAGGGTGCCCACGCGAGGCTCCTAGGTGCCCTGCCAAGCGTCCTGACGTTAAAATACTGCAGAGCAACGGCTATGGCCTCCTGGAAACTGCTGCACGCCTCCGCTCCTGCATGGCAATTCAGGGCCTTACCTCGAGACAACTGCTCACGCTGAGTGTCCCGTTAGCGACACAGCATGGTAGGATGCTAACTTTCTCCTCGAGCAGAGTGACTTCAGGTAAGAGGTCCTCGAAGAATCCTAAGCGGAGTGTTTTCTCATGGCAGCTCAGACGGGGGCCATGACGAACACTTCCATGGTACGTCGCACTGGCTAGAAATGTGGTCCTGAGGCTGTTCCGGTGCTCTGGAAACGTAGCTCTCCTTAAGGAACGAGCAGTGTGTTGCCCATCACTCGGCATGCACAGAGGGCCTCCGAGGGACCGACCTTTGGGCCTCGATGTTGCTCAGCAGGCCCACAGGCTTCTGGAGGTACTCACTGATCTTGCAGGGAAAATGATGCACACCCGAGGGGCCTAGGAGTCCTGCAAAGGGTACGTCCTTTCAAATAAAGCAGAACAGGGGCTTCCCTGGTGGCGCAGTGGTTGAGAATCTGCCTGCCAAGGCAGGGTGCACGGGTTCGCGCACTGGTCTGGGAGGATCCCACATGCCGCGGAGCACCTGGGCCCGTGAGCCACAACTACTGAGCCTGCGCCTCTGGAGCCTGTGCTCCGCAACAAGAGAGGCCACGATAGTGAGAGGCCTACGCAGCGCGATGAAGAGTGGCCCCCACTTACCGCAACTGGAGAGAGCCCTAGCACAGAAACGCAGACCCAACCGAGCAATCAATCACTCAATCAATAAATCTTAAAAAAAAACAATAAAAAATTTAAAAAATAAAATAAGATAAAGCAGAACAGCGACTAAGACCTCATGGAAAGAGCTGCATGCCTCCCTTTCAGCGCGGCTACTCAGGGACTTACCTCGAGGCCAGTACTCACGTTGAGTTTCCCTTTAGCTCTAGAGCGTGGCAGGATGAGCTCCACCCCGGCCATCGAAGCACCCGGCTTACCTGGAGAAAACGCATTTTCTTCCCAGAGCCATGCCTACCGTGGCTAGTGGCCTGTCAACAGCAGTCAATTTCAGGTAGCTTCAAGGCAGCATGAATGGAGCTTTCAAAATGGGAGAGCAAGGCTAGTTCCATCAGGCCCCCGTTTCCACGGGCACACGCAGCATACATCCTAGTGCTCTCTAACAAGTCCAAAGAGACACAGGTCACCCAGTGGTTCCTTCCCTGAATCAACTCCTCGAAGCAGGGTGTTCTGCATCTAGCGAACTGCCTCAACCAAGGAAAGCCCCAGCTAGGCCTCCGGCCCCGTGGCTCTTCAACAGCCTGCAGTGTTACCCGAGGAACTGGGCTTTAGTTGCAGTCGGAACGCAGGCCGTCATCCCCCTGGAGGCAGGGTGACTTCAGGCAGGGGGTCCCAGGTGGAATGCGAAGCCGAGGGTTATTCTCAGTGCACCTCAGACTAGGGCAATGAGTCAGACTTGCACGGTATGTTGGACCTGCTAGAAAGGTGTTCTTCGACCAGTGGGCGTGCTGGGGGAATCAAGCTGTCCCGAGAAAGAGTGCAGTCTGTTGCCCTACGCTCGGCATACACAGAGTGGCTCCGAAGGGCTACGGGCCTGGATGTGGCTTAGCAGGCCCATGGGGGCCTGAGGGTACTCAGTGTTCTTGCAGGGAATAGGGTGCCCACGCGAGGCTCCTAGGTGCCCTGCCAAGCGTCCTGACGTTAAAATACTGCAGAGCAACGGCTATGGCCTCCTGGAAACTGCTGCACGCCTCCGCTCCTGCATGGCAATTCAGGGCCTTACCTCGAGACAACTGCTCACGCTGAGTGTCCCGTTAGCGACACAGCATGGTAGGATGCTAACTTTCTCCTCGAGCAGAGTGACTTCAGGTAAGAGGTCCTCGAAGAATCCTAAGCGGAGTGTTTTCTCATGGCAGCTCAGACGGGGGCCATGACGAACACTTCCATGGTACGTCGCACTGGCTAGAAATGTGGTCCTGAGGCTGTTCCGGTGCTCTGGAAACGTAGCTCTCCTTAAGGAACGAGCAGTGTGTTGCCCATCACTCGGCATGCACAGAGGGCCTCCGAGGGACCGACCTTTGGGCCTCGATGTTGCTCAGCAGGCCCACAGGCTTCTGGAGGTACTCACTGATCTTGCAGGGAAAATGATGCACACCCGAGGGGCCTAGGAGTCCTGCAAAGGGTACGTCCTTTCAAATAAAGCAGAACAGGGGCTTCCCTGGTGGCGCAGTGGTTGAGAATCTGCCTGCCAAGGCAGGGTGCACGGGTTCGCGCACTGGTCTGGGAGGATCCCACATGCCGCGGAGCACCTGGGCCCGTGAGCCACAACTACTGAGCCTGCGCCTCTGGAGCCTGTGCTCCGCAACAAGAGAGGCCACGATAGTGAGAGGCCTACGCAGCGCGATGAAGAGTGGCCCCCACTTACCGCAACTGGAGAGAGCCCTAGCACAGAAACGCAGACCCAACCGAGCAATCAATCACTCAATCAATAAATCTTAAAAAAAAACAATAAAAAATTTAAAAAATAAAATAAGATAAAGCAGAACAGCGACTAAGACCTCATGGAAAGAGCTGCATGCCTCCCTTTCAGCGCGGCTACTCAGGGACTTACCTCGAGGCCAGTACTCACGTTGAGTTTCCCTTTAGCTCTAGAGCGTGGCAGGATGAGCTCCACCCCGGCCATCGAAGCACCCGGCTTACCTGGAGAAAACGCATTTTCTTCCCAGAGCCATGCCTACCGTGGCTAGTGGCCTGTCAACAGCAGTCAATTTCAGGTAGCTTCAAGGCAGCATGAATGGAGCTTTCAAAATGGGAGAGCAAGGCTAGTTCCATCAGGCCCCCGTTTCCACGGGCACACGCAGCATACATCCTAGTGCTCTCTAACAAGTCCAAAGAGACACAGGTCACCCAGTGGTTCCTTCCCTGAATCAACTCCTCGAAGCAGGGTGTTCTGCATCTAGCGAACTGCCTCAACCAAGGAAAGCCCCAGCTAGGCCTCCGGCCCCGTGGCTCTTCAACAGCCTGCAGTGTTACCCGAGGAACTGGGCTTTAGTTGCAGTCGGAACGCAGGCCGTCATCCCCCTGGAGGCAGGGTGACTTCAGGCAGGGGGTCCCAGGTGGAATGCGAAGCCGAGGGTTATTCTCAGTGCACCTCAGACTAGGGCAATGAGTCAGACTTGCACGGTATGTTGGACCTGCTAGAAAGGTGTTCTTCGACCAGTGGGCGTGCTGGGGGAATCAAGCTGTCCCGAGAAAGAGTGCAGTCTGTTGCCCTACGCTCGGCATACACAGAGTGGCTCCGAAGGGCTACGGGCCTGGATGTGGCTTAGCAGGCCCATGGGGGCCTGAGGGTACTCAGTGTTCTTGCAGGGAATAGGGTGCCCACGCGAGGCTCCTAGGTGCCCTGCCAAGCGTCCTGACGTTAAAATACTGCAGAGCAACGGCTATGGCCTCCTGGAAACTGCTGCACGCCTCCGCTCCTGCATGGCAATTCAGGGCCTTACCTCGAGACAACTGCTCACGCTGAGTGTCCCGTTAGCGACACAGCATGGTAGGATGCTAACTTTCTCCTCGAGCAGAGTGACTTCAGGTAAGAGGTCCTCGAAGAATCCTAAGCGGAGTGTTTTCTCATGGCAGCTCAGACGGGGGCCATGACGAACACTTCCATGGTACGTCGCACTGGCTAGAAATGTGGTCCTGAGGCTGTTCCGGTGCTCTGGAAACGTAGCTCTCCTTAAGGAACGAGCAGTGTGTTGCCCATCACTCGGCATGCACAGAGGGCCTCCGAGGGACCGACCTTTGGGCCTCGATGTTGCTCAGCAGGCCCACAGGCTTCTGGAGGTACTCACTGATCTTGCAGGGAAAATGATGCACACCCGAGGGGCCTAGGAGTCCTGCAAAGGGTACGTCCTTTCAAATAAAGCAGAACAGGGGCTTCCCTGGTGGCGCAGTGGTTGAGAATCTGCCTGCCAAGGCAGGGTGCACGGGTTCGCGCACTGGTCTGGGAGGATCCCACATGCCGCGGAGCACCTGGGCCCGTGAGCCACAACTACTGAGCCTGCGCCTCTGGAGCCTGTGCTCCGCAACAAGAGAGGCCACGATAGTGAGAGGCCTACGCAGCGCGATGAAGAGTGGCCCCCACTTACCGCAACTGGAGAGAGCCCTAGCACAGAAACGCAGACCCAACCGAGCAATCAATCACTCAATCAATAAATCTTAAAAAAAAACAATAAAAAATTTAAAAAATAAAATAAGATAAAGCAGAACAGCGACTAAGACCTCATGGAAAGAGCTGCATGCCTCCCTTTCAGCGCGGCTACTCAGGGACTTACCTCGAGGCCAGTACTCACGTTGAGTTTCCCTTTAGCTCTAGAGCGTGGCAGGATGAGCTCCACCCCGGCCATCGAAGCACCCGGCTTACCTGGAGAAAACGCATTTTCTTCCCAGAGCCATGCCTACCGTGGCTAGTGGCCTGTCAACAGCAGTCAATTTCAGGTAGCTTCAAGGCAGCATGAATGGAGCTTTCAAAATGGGAGAGCAAGGCTAGTTCCATCAGGCCCCCGTTTCCACGGGCACACGCAGCATACATCCTAGTGCTCTCTAACAAGTCCAAAGAGACACAGGTCACCCAGTGGTTCCTTCCCTGAATCAACTCCTCGAAGCAGGGTGTTCTGCATCTAGCGAACTGCCTCAACCAAGGAAAGCCCCAGCTAGGCCTCCGGCCCCGTGGCTCTTCAACAGCCTGCAGTGTTACCCGAGGAACTGGGCTTTAGTTGCAGTCGGAACGCAGGCCGTCATCCCCCTGGAGGCAGGGTGACTTCAGGCAGGGGGTCCCAGGTGGAATGCGAAGCCGAGGGTTATTCTCAGTGCACCTCAGACTAGGGCAATGAGTCAGACTTGCACGGTATGTTGGACCTGCTAGAAAGGTGTTCTTCGACCAGTGGGCGTGCTGGGGGAATCAAGCTGTCCCGAGAAAGAGTGCAGTCTGTTGCCCTACGCTCGGCATACACAGAGTGGCTCCGAAGGGCTACGGGCCTGGATGTGGCTTAGCAGGCCCATGGGGGCCTGAGGGTACTCAGTGTTCTTGCAGGGAATAGGGTGCCCACGCGAGGCTCCTAGGTGCCCTGCCAAGCGTCCTGACGTTAAAATACTGCAGAGCAACGGCTATGGCCTCCTGGAAACTGCTGCACGCCTCCGCTCCTGCATGGCAATTCAGGGCCTTACCTCGAGACAACTGCTCACGCTGAGTGTCCCGTTAGCGACACAGCATGGTAGGATGCTAACTTTCTCCTCGAGCAGAGTGACTTCAGGTAAGAGGTCCTCGAAGAATCCTAAGCGGAGTGTTTTCTCATGGCAGCTCAGACGGGGGCCATGACGAACACTTCCATGGTACGTCGCACTGGCTAGAAATGTGGTCCTGAGGCTGTTCCGGTGCTCTGGAAACGTAGCTCTCCTTAAGGAACGAGCAGTGTGTTGCCCATCACTCGGCATGCACAGAGGGCCTCCGAGGGACCGACCTTTGGGCCTCGATGTTGCTCAGCAGGCCCACAGGCTTCTGGAGGTACTCACTGATCTTGCAGGGAAAATGATGCACACCCGAGGGGCCTAGGAGTCCTGCAAAGGGTACGTCCTTTCAAATAAAGCAGAACAGGGGCTTCCCTGGTGGCGCAGTGGTTGAGAATCTGCCTGCCAAGGCAGGGTGCACGGGTTCGCGCACTGGTCTGGGAGGATCCCACATGCCGCGGAGCACCTGGGCCCGTGAGCCACAACTACTGAGCCTGCGCCTCTGGAGCCTGTGCTCCGCAACAAGAGAGGCCACGATAGTGAGAGGCCTACGCAGCGCGATGAAGAGTGGCCCCCACTTACCGCAACTGGAGAGAGCCCTAGCACAGAAACGCAGACCCAACCGAGCAATCAATCACTCAATCAATAAATCTTAAAAAAAAACAATAAAAAATTTAAAAAATAAAATAAGATAAAGCAGAACAGCGACTAAGACCTCATGGAAAGAGCTGCATGCCTCCCTTTCAGCGCGGCTACTCAGGGACTTACCTCGAGGCCAGTACTCACGTTGAGTTTCCCTTTAGCTCTAGAGCGTGGCAGGATGAGCTCCACCCCGGCCATCGAAGCACCCGGCTTACCTGGAGAAAACGCATTTTCTTCCCAGAGCCATGCCTACCGTGGCTAGTGGCCTGTCAACAGCAGTCAATTTCAGGTAGCTTCAAGGCAGCATGAATGGAGCTTTCAAAATGGGAGAGCAAGGCTAGTTCCATCAGGCCCCCGTTTCCACGGGCACACGCAGCATACATCCTAGTGCTCTCTAACAAGTCCAAAGAGACACAGGTCACCCAGTGGTTCCTTCCCTGAATCAACTCCTCGAAGCAGGGTGTTCTGCATCTAGCGAACTGCCTCAACCAAGGAAAGCCCCAGCTAGGCCTCCGGCCCCGTGGCTCTTCAACAGCCTGCAGTGTTACCCGAGGAACTGGGCTTTAGTTGCAGTCGGAACGCAGGCCGTCATCCCCCTGGAGGCAGGGTGACTTCAGGCAGGGGGTCCCAGGTGGAATGCGAAGCCGAGGGTTATTCTCAGTGCACCTCAGACTAGGGCAATGAGTCAGACTTGCACGGTATGTTGGACCTGCTAGAAAGGTGTTCTTCGACCAGTGGGCGTGCTGGGGGAATCAAGCTGTCCCGAGAAAGAGTGCAGTCTGTTGCCCTACGCTCGGCATACACAGAGTGGCTCCGAAGGGCTACGGGCCTGGATGTGGCTTAGCAGGCCCATGGGGGCCTGAGGGTACTCAGTGTTCTTGCAGGGAATAGGGTGCCCACGCGAGGCTCCTAGGTGCCCTGCCAAGCGTCCTGACGTTAAAATACTGCAGAGCAACGGCTATGGCCTCCTGGAAACTGCTGCACGCCTCCGCTCCTGCATGGCAATTCAGGGCCTTACCTCGAGACAACTGCTCACGCTGAGTGTCCCGTTAGCGACACAGCATGGTAGGATGCTAACTTTCTCCTCGAGCAGAGTGACTTCAGGTAAGAGGTCCTCGAAGAATCCTAAGCGGAGTGTTTTCTCATGGCAGCTCAGACGGGGGCCATGACGAACACTTCCATGGTACGTCGCACTGGCTAGAAATGTGGTCCTGAGGCTGTTCCGGTGCTCTGGAAACGTAGCTCTCCTTAAGGAACGAGCAGTGTGTTGCCCATCACTCGGCATGCACAGAGGGCCTCCGAGGGACCGACCTTTGGGCCTCGATGTTGCTCAGCAGGCCCACAGGCTTCTGGAGGTACTCACTGATCTTGCAGGGAAAATGATGCACACCCGAGGGGCCTAGGAGTCCTGCAAAGGGTACGTCCTTTCAAATAAAGCAGAACAGGGGCTTCCCTGGTGGCGCAGTGGTTGAGAATCTGCCTGCCAAGGCAGGGTGCACGGGTTCGCGCACTGGTCTGGGAGGATCCCACATGCCGCGGAGCACCTGGGCCCGTGAGCCACAACTACTGAGCCTGCGCCTCTGGAGCCTGTGCTCCGCAACAAGAGAGGCCACGATAGTGAGAGGCCTACGCAGCGCGATGAAGAGTGGCCCCCACTTACCGCAACTGGAGAGAGCCCTAGCACAGAAACGCAGACCCAACCGAGCAATCAATCACTCAATCAATAAATCTTAAAAAAAAAACAATAAAAAATTTAAAACATAAAATAAGATAAAGCAGAACAGCGACTAAGACCTCATGGAAAGAGCTGCATGCCTCCCTTTCAGCGCGGCTACTCAGGGACTTACCTCGAGGCCAGTACTCACGTTGAGTTTCCCTTTAGCTCTAGAGCGTGGCAGGATGAGCTCCACCCCGGCCATCGAAGCACCCGGCTTACCTGGAGAAAACGCATTTTCTTCCCAGAGCCATGCCTACCGTGGCTAGTGGCCTGTCAACAGCAGTCAATTTCAGGTAGCTTCAAGGCAGCATGAATGGAGCTTTCAAAATGGGAGAGCAAGGCTAGTTCCATCAGGCCCCCGTTTCCACGGGCACACGCAGCATACATCCTAGTGCTCTCTAACAAGTCCAAAGAGACACAGGTCACCCAGTGGTTCCTTCCCTGAATCAACTCCTCGAAGCAGGGTGTTCTGCATCTAGCGAACTGCCTCAACCAAGGAAAGCCCCAGCTAGGCCTCCGGCCCCGTGGCTCTTCAACAGCCTGCAGTGTTACCCGAGGAACTGGGCTTTAGTTGCAGTCGGAACGCAGGCCGTCATCCCCCTGGAGGCAGGGTGACTTCAGGCAGGGGGTCCCAGGTGGAATGCGAAGCCGAGGGTTATTCTCAGTGCACCTCAGACTAGGGCAATGAGTCAGACTTGCACGGTATGTTGGACCTGCTAGAAAGGTGTTCTTCGACCAGTGGGCGTGCTGGGGGAATCAAGCTGTCCCGAGAAAGAGTGCAGTCTGTTGCCCTACGCTCGGCATACACAGAGTGGCTCCGAAGGGCTACGGGCCTGGATGTGGCTTAGCAGGCCCATGGGGGCCTGAGGGTACTCAGTGTTCTTGCAGGGAATAGGGTGCCCACGCGAGGCTCCTAGGTGCCCTGCCAAGCGTCCTGACGTTAAAATACTGCAGAGCAACGGCTATGGCCTCCTGGAAACTGCTGCACGCCTCCGCTCCTGCATGGCAATTCAGGGCCTTACCTCGAGACAACTGCTCACGCTGAGTGTCCCGTTAGCGACACAGCATGGTAGGATGCTAACTTTCTCCTCGAGCAGAGTGACTTCAGGTAAGAGGTCCTCGAAGAATCCTAAGCGGAGTGTTTTCTCATGGCAGCTCAGACGGGGGCCATGACGAACACTTCCATGGTACGTCGCACTGGCTAGAAATGTGGTCCTGAGGCTGTTCCGGTGCTCTGGAAACGTAGCTCTCCTTAAGGAACGAGCAGTGTGTTGCCCATCACTCGGCATGCACAGAGGGCCTCCGAGGGACCGACCTTTGGGCCTCGATGTTGCTCAGCAGGCCCACAGGCTTCTGGAGGTACTCACTGATCTTGCAGGGAAAATGATGCACACCCGAGGGGCCTAGGAGTCCTGCAAAGGGTACGTCCTTTCAAATAAAGCAGAACAGGGGCTTCCCTGGTGGCGCAGTGGTTGAGAATCTGCCTGCCAAGGCAGGGTGCACGGGTTCGCGCACTGGTCTGGGAGGATCCCACATGCCGCGGAGCACCTGGGCCCGTGAGCCACAACTACTGAGCCTGCGCCTCTGGAGCCTGTGCTCCGCAACAAGAGAGGCCACGATAGTGAGAGGCCTACGCAGCGCGATGAAGAGTGGCCCCCACTTACCGCAACTGGAGAGAGCCCTAGCACAGAAACGCAGACCCAACCGAGCAATCAATCACTCAATCAATAAATCTTAAAAAAAAAACAATAAAAAATTTAAAACATAAAATAAGATAAAGCAGAACAGCGACTAAGACCTCATGGAAAGAGCTGCATGCCTCCCTTTCAGCGCGGCTACTCAGGGACTTACCTCGAGGCCAGTACTCACGTTGAGTTTCCCTTTAGCTCTAGAGCGTGGCAGGATGAGCTCCACCCCGGCCATCGAAGCACCCGGCTTACCTGGAGAAAACGCATTTTCTTCCCAGAGCCATGCCTACCGTGGCTAGTGGCCTGTCAACAGCAGTCAATTTCAGGTAGCTTCAAGGCAGCATGAATGGAGCTTTCAAAATGGGAGAGCAAGGCTAGTTCCATCAGGCCCCCGTTTCCACGGGCACACGCAGCATACATCCTAGTGCTCTCTAACAAGTCCAAAGAGACACAGGTCACCCAGTGGTTCCTTCCCTGAATCAACTCCTCGAAGCAGGGTGTTCTGCATCTAGCGAACTGCCTCAACCAAGGAAAGCCCCAGCTAGGCCTCCGGCCCCGTGGCTCTTCAACAGCCTGCAGTGTTACCCGAGGAACTGGGCTTTAGTTGCAGTCGGAACGCAGGCCGTCATCCCCCTGGAGGCAGGGTGACTTCAGGCAGGGGGTCCCAGGTGGAATGCGAAGCCGAGGGTTATTCTCAGTGCACCTCAGACTAGGGCAATGAGTCAGACTTGCACGGTATGTTGGACCTGCTAGAAAGGTGTTCTTCGACCAGTGGGCGTGCTGGGGGAATCAAGCTGTCCCGAGAAAGAGTGCAGTCTGTTGCCCTACGCTCGGCATACACAGAGTGGCTCCGAAGGGCTACGGGCCT
>NW_028121869.1:0-37850 GCF_965194805.1 Balaenoptera borealis | reverse complement strand
GAACCCCGAGAGCACACCAATCGGTACCACCACTTTTCACTGCTGTAGCCGATCATTCCCCCTGTACTGCCACACTGTAGCACTCCCTTCCCTCATCTACTGCTATAGTCTCTTTGGAAGGTGTTTCCGAACTCTTGTTATCAGAGTGCCAGTTGAACTGTCCTCACTTCCTTCATTTATACCAGGATTGAAGACCTTGTGGTCCGAGATCCTGTCCAGAGAGCAAGCAGGCTAAGGCTCTGTCTTTGTTGATGTATTTCATCAGAAAGGGCTCTACCCCCTCTCCTAGTTCATGGTGTGAAGTGTTCTTGGCCTCTCGGGAAAGTGGGGAGAATGGAAAGGACCCTATATGAGAATGCTAGGCTCTGTAAAACATTTCAGGTTTTTAAAAATAAGACTCATTTTGTATTGGACTGACAACAGTCCTATGAAATACAAAGAAGGCCGAGAATCAGTGACAGGAAAGGATCACCAGTAAGAACTACAGCAGTCACCGCTTACCTCGTAGCATAGGGCACTGTCCGTGATCCTTAAGAAGAGTTAGTAGAAATGCCTTGCCCATCTTGCCCCTGAACCCCTTGAAAGGTACACGACTGCTGTGTTGGTGTTTAGGGGGAGCATCTCACTTACCAGGGACTGACTTCTCCCTTGATTCCTCTGTAGTGATGGAGACTTCCCCGCTGATGAAAAATTCCCTGGGATTGCAACCTCCAAGCCAGACAGCTTTCCTATGGAATGACAGAGAACTTGTCAAGGTGAAACACCAGTCTGCGGGAGAAAGGGAAGAAGAGAATGATGGAAATCGTTTCTGGGAAACTATTTTTACATTATGTGTTGTTTGTTCCCGGTAAATAAACTGAAATCTTCTTAACAGTACAACAAAATCTAAACCACTAAAGCCAACAATACAGGAGTATAACGTTCGACAAAAATTTCTTTGGCTGCGCAGCATGTGGGATCTTAGCTCCCCAACCAGGGATTGAACCCACGCCTGCTGCATTGGAAGCGCAGAGTCTTCACCACGGGACCACCGGGGAAGTCCCAGGACTATCACTTTTAAAGGAGAAGGTACAAACCCCTCGGTTCTATGAACTGGAGATTTTTAGTAAGAAGTCAATATATTTGTTGTTAGGCACATTTTATGTTAGGCTGTCTCCCTGCACAGGATGCAGGCGCCTTGAGAATGGAAGTCATATCCCTCTATAGTACGTCCCTCTTCTTTCTGCTTTGCAGTTTGCTGCTCCACTTGTTCAACCCCACCTAGTAATAACCTATACTTCCCTTGTTCCTGTTTTCCCATCTGGAAAACAGACAAAAGGCAACCAAACAACGCAAAGGTCTCAACAAATAAGGGATATCCAAAACCAGAGATGGCCAGAACTTCTGTACCCCTGATGAAATAGTCCTCATACAAAACCTGATAATCAAATTCCTTAATGCTAGGAATCACAGTGAAAAATAGTATCTGAACTGACTTCTGTCAGATGAGTGAGAACTAAGGTTAATTCAGTGTATCTGAAGCATAGAAAGTGAGGGCAAAAGTGGCACAAGATGGGGCTAGAGAAGCAGAGAGGATTCTAGACCACGCAGAGTCTTAAAGGCCAACAGTGTGTTTTCTATTCTCAAAACAATGCTTGTGAGCGATGTTTATGAGCAACGTTCCAACTTGCTTTGAAGGTTTCTTGTGTGAAGAGTGGATTGGAAGGAAACAAGATATATGGACACCAGTTAGGACCTAATCGCAACAGACAGGCAAGTTCAGTATTAGGAAGTTGAGGAAGAGCTGGCTGACAGATTCCAAAGAAATTCAGGAGATGAACTGAAGCGGGCTTAATGGGGTAGGAGATGGAGGAAAGGAAGGTCTTAGGAATTCAAGGGTTTACTGCACACATGAGCAAAGTCTCAAAATTAATCATTTGAACGTACAGAGGCGGATCTCCCAAATGACACCGGTTAGGAAGCAACGGTACGCCCTTTAGAATTCCTAGAGACAACACAAATCAACTGTTTCGATGGAAAATTCGGCGGGACTCTTGATTTCCATGGGAATACAGAGAAAAGAGACACTGATCTGGCTTGCAGGTATATTTAGGAAGTTGTTAGCCGGACATCACCTACTAGTATCATGTAAGTAGGCCGTCCGAAGTAGGAAGCTTAGGGGAAAAACCTGGAGGAAAACTTAAAAGCTTAAGCCACACCTCTACACTACACCACCTTTCACAATTTCTTCTCAGATAAGCATCATCCCCATCAGTGAAGAAACTCGTTCGTACCTCATAATAGGAAAAACAGGCCTAAAGATTCAATGTGTGTCTTGGGAGGTCCCATCTATGCGATATCTTCCTGGGACCAGAAAAGGCCCCAGGAAGATCCATCTCTGCACCCCTGAAAGCTTACCACCAAGGAAAATGACTAGGTCCATAGATTTCCTCCCTCAAACCAGCTTACCTCACACATAGATCATTAGCAACTCCGCCCTTACTCACATTATCACAGTCACAAGAGTGGTTAGGGAGAAAAGCACTAACCAGGGGAACTAAAACAGAGGCAATCCAGGCCAAGCTGGGCTGGTGGCAGATATCTTGCTCCTTACGCTCGGGTGCATAATGCGACTCACCACAGTGCCTTTTTCACAGACCCTTTTGAACGTTTCTCCACAGAATCCAACAGCTCAAGTTAGTTCATGACGCTTCAAGGTCAACAATCGTCAAGAGAAAAACATGCAATATGTCTTACAATGTTGGATTCCTTACAAACAGGACAAGGAGATAACCATGTAGACAAAACCAGAGCATTTGAAAACATCTGTATTCTACAAACACACCAGTGAATGCTATAAATAAGGTACTATGACATAAAACAAAATGAAAACTAGATGTGAGACTGTTCTCTTCAGTGTACAGACTTCATGGCAGTTGCTGCACACTATCTAGCTACTTAGATCTTTAACTCTCTGTTCTGTTAATACCAAATGAGGCCCAAGTGTGTCAACCTGTTTCCCACAGAAACCAAAAAGTCTACATGCATCTCTTTTCTCCTGTGCCCTTTCACCTTACCTGCTCCCAATTCTCCACCAACGTCCTCCTCTTTCTCTAATTATTCTCCTCTTCATTTTGCTTGGCCTTGCCCCCAAGCATGCAAGACAGAGAGTCCTAGAGGTCCAAGATTCTAGAGTGGCTGTTTGCAAGGCGGAGGAGATTACAGTAACTGCCACACTGTATATACTTCTGTGCAAAGAAAAGGGACAGTGTTCAGAATGTCTCTCACATATAACAAGAGCTGGAGATGGCAGGATACCTGTGTGGCCCAAGGAACTAGAGCTAGCAAATTATGGGCCAAACAATTGCAACCAAAGGCTGGAAGAGGAAAGGTCTGCAACCAGCTCTGTCTCCTAGCTCTCTGGTATTTGCTGCCAACGGGCAGAGTCTATTTCGTGAAGCATCAAGCACTGAAAAGAAGACTCCTGCTGCTGGAAGGTGACAGGAAGTAACGTCCAATGCAAGATCAAGGCTTGTCCTCGAAGCAATGCCCATAATGGAAGAAAAAAAAAAAAGAGAAAGCGGAAGAGAAATGTTAAGTCGCAAGTCCAACCTGGCCCCCAGCCTAGCCCAGCCCAAGGAAGGTAGGAGTCAAGGAGAAGAAACTAAAAGAGAAGAGCCTTGGACCACAACATTCTCCACAAGGTACACTCAACAAACTTCACCCTACTCTTGAACCAAGTTACAAAAAGAGCTTCTTAATCCCTACTTTGGCTCCTTAAAAGCTGCTATCAGTTCACTCATTAGACACATATGATTTCAGAACAACTGTAATAGTTCAAACTAGATGGCTCTTTCCTTCCTAAGGATTATTAATTAAAGAAGATCTATATAGCTCTAAGTATATGATACATAAAATAGAATACTCTGTAGAATATAAGTAACTCTTAGTTCAGTGTATTAATGAACGTCTGTAAGAAATGTTGCAATGATTTCCCTAATGGAAGAGCCTGGGGGAGGTAAATCTGTCTTCTAGGATTTCCTCCCCAGAGCTCAGAAACTCAGGTGTTGTTTTAGCTCTCCTACACTCTCTTCACCCAAGCCCGCCTTCCTGTTGGGGATCGGACCTCCCTATTGGCTCTCTCATACCTTTCAACTGCCTGCTTTGTGACATCACTCTCCTACCAAACCTACTACCACTTGGTAGAGTCTTGGGGTTTCCGTGGAGCTGTTTGGACCAGTAACCAGTGACCTCTGTACTGGACACGTGCGCCGTTCAGCTGCAGCCACTCGGACATCCTCTAGTGTTGTCTCCTCATCCCTGGTACCTGCAGTGGATGCTTCCTCTTCTCTGACCATGTCAGGTAAGAAAAGAAACGTTGGAAAGTTTTGCGTTCGATTTCTTTTGCCCCTAAATTGAGTAGGAGATTCAAAATAGCATGGAATAATGAGGGAAAGTATTGAACTACACGTCTGGAGACCTAATTTCAGTTTTGACTTTGACGTTTACTATCTGTGTGACTTTGGACAAATCACTGGCTGTCTCACAAAGCCTGTTGCTTTCCTTAACTGTTACGTTAGGATACCACGTTGGGTTGATCACTCTGATCCCCTTCTTTTCCAGTATTGAGCCTTAAAGGGTACCCATGTAGAAAACGAAATCAGACACTTCTCAAGAGTGTTTCAACAGAAACATAGAAAAGCCAGGGGACATAGAAAACTAGCAATATATACCAAGATGTTTCATCTCTAATGGTCTCCCTCCACTAGGATTTCGACTAGTTGAAAAGAGAGAATAGGGAGAGAGGATGGAGAGTACTGGGCTCTACAGGGAGGCACAGAGTCGAGCGTAAGGAAGTTTAGGATGGTTTTCATTAGCACAGGCCAACAGGCACCAAGAGATGGGAGAAAATGTAAGAATGAAGAGGGAAAGCATAGAGGAGCTCTCAAGAAAAACGGAGTTTGCAATGGAATGCTGATGGGAACCAAAGATTTTCAATTAAAGCAGAAACAGCACAGAGGGAAACCTGCTCAGAGCAGGGCAAAACCAAGTTGATGGTAGCAAACCCTTACATTAACAGACTAAGAAGGAAAGTAAGGCCAGAACAGGGGATCACCAGGAAAGGCAGCTTATCAGAAAAGTCATACTCCGTTTTCTTTCTTTTATTGCCTCTCTGAATACAGTTGGCCACTTGACAGTTTTGAATATAAACATTTTAGAAATACGTTTTAGAAATGATGCCTCCTATAAACAAGCAACCACAGTGGTTATCTAGGGGGCTGCTTTTCAGTGTTTTATTCTTTCTAATTTTTAAACTAGGTAGACATTTCACCAATTCAACATTTTAAGTGATATCTTCTAAATTGAATCAGAAGGACTATTTTCCTTGGTGTGATATGTAGGTTCTAAGGCAAGGCTGCTTTTCATTTTTACAGTTATTTCCTTCCTAACACAGAGAGCACATTGATCAACAGCCATCGTTCGCTTGTAGAGCTTAGCTACCGAAGAAGAAGAAGAAAAAGTCAAGCCCCACATCTCTAATTCCCCCCCCCACTTAGGGAATTCCCTGGCGGTCCAGTGCTTAGGACTCGGTGCTTTCACGGCCAGGGCCACGCGGCGCGGCCAAAGAAACAAAACAAACAAACATCCACGTTTATCGAAAACCATATTGTGGAGTCCTGTGGATTTTCTTACATTTGAAAATCTTTTTTAATTGGATTCTAGGCATGATGGTTTTTTGAGGTTTTGGGATGCCATCTTCTTGGATGCTGAAGATGATTCTAATCTAAGTTCTAGGATAAATCCAAAAACCTTCCTGATACATTTTAAGCTTCCTTTCTGCTTATTATATAAGCTATATTCATTGAAATATATATTTCTCCTAGGCTTAATACCTCTTACTTGCTGGGTAAAAATATGAAGGAGCACAATAATGAAACTCTTTTACACTTATTATTTTGCTGTCTGCTTCGTACCGGTTTTCATTGAAATACTTGTCTATATGTGTTGTGGCTACCTATACATGCACATTTATTGCATTCTGTTGCTTGTTATGCATTTTTTACTGACATACCTTCTCTGTCTGTATGCATTGGCTAGGAATTCATTCACCTCTATCACCTCCATCGTGTTTTCTGGTTAATAGTATTCACTAAAATAGAGTGGGCAAAATTCACTTTCATAATATTGCATGGATAGTACAGAATGCCATTTGTTAGTAAATTCATTAGGCTTCGATACTTGCCACATACCCCAGTTTTCATTAATATCTATGGATTTCTTTTTCGTTAACGTAATATGCTTGTCATGATTTTTCTTTGTCTTTCTAGAACTTATTGTATCTTCCTCCATATAAATCATACGCAATAGATCAGCTTATTCATCTATTAATTATTACTGCTATTATTATTGGTGGTGGTGTTATAACCACTTTATAGGTGAGGAATCTGAAGTAATCAGATAACTTTTCCCTTTCCAAAAGCACTTAAGAAATCCACTTTCGGGTAATCATTTTGAGGTAGGATGAGAAACCAGGCTTGAAGAGGGCAAAAATGACTCTTTCAATTCACCAGTTGGACTGAGCTGTACGTCACCTCTAGGTAATAGCGTGGGAACTGCACAAGCAAAGGGAGACACTGAAGACGACCATGGTAATAGCCGTACTGTTTTCTAATGGACAAAAAAAATGCCTATATTATAAGTTCTATTTCTCCTGCTTTCTGGCAGTATCATGCTCAGAGTGGAGTCCTGGCAAGGAAGTCAGGATACTTAGGTTCTGAAACCTGGTAATGATACTAACATAATGAGAGAACTTGAACAAGTCAACCCGACCTCTCTGAGCCTCAGTTTCCTTACTCACGAAATGAGACTGAGAACATCGAAGTTCTCTAAGGGCCTCCTAGTTCTAAAATGCTTCCAGTCTAGGAAATAGCATAGAAGTCAATACGAGTGCAGGCTGAAGGGAAAGACAGGGCAGGGAGAAGGTTGCTTCCAGCCTAGAGAACAATCTCTGAACCACACCACTTGGCTCTTCTGCCCGTCTGTGCCCAAGATGGGAGCACAGGCAGTGAATAGAGAAGAGTGGAAAACTGCTCAGTCCTTACAGCCATCATTAACTGTCTGATTTTGGGTTTCTCAGGAAGTAGTGATAGTAGAGGTGTCCTGATAGCAAGAACCTTCAGATGATGCCGTTCCTCAAACGTAGTGAGAATTTCTCAACCTCCCTGAGTTTTTCATGACCCTCTTGTTCTTACAGAAAATTTCCAACATCCATCTCTACTTGGAACTCTAAATTCTCTGCAGCATTCTCCTCCTGTGGTGAGCAATGCAACTTCCCTAACACGAAGTGTCTGCAACTTCTCCAGAGTCTCTGCCCCTGCCGTCAGTTCGGCATCGGCTACCGGTACCCCTTTCCAGACACTCATGGGTAGTGCCTACCTTTACCAACATTCTAGCACGACTATGTTATCTGGAGTTACTGACCACAGCCAGATCTCCACTTCAGCTGCTTCCTATCCAGGTGTTCTTGAGTGGGACATCACAGCAAGCACTGAAAAGAATTCTTCTTCACTCGGAGACTTTACTCTGGCACTCACTGACCGCCACACAGCTGCCTCCTCCATGTTTCTGGCAGCCCAGTATGATAAAACTTCAGACGCCAAGAACATGGTCCCTCTACATCCATCGCTTTCTGCCAGCCTTGCTCAGGGAACACCATCTCAGATTCCAAATCAGGGGCAGAGCCGCCTGTCACTTCCCTGCCAGGACGGAAGCCAGGTATATTACTATAACCAAGGCACACTGGGGTCTTTACTGTATGGAGAACTTGGCTCCTGCCCGCAATCCTACGGCTCGGCGTCATACACAGGAAGTCGGGCCTCTGGGCAACCAGAAATGGGAATGGGACTGAAGGAGATTCAGCCCACAAATATCCGACCACCAGCTTCCACCTCTGCAGTCTGCCACCCTGTGTCTGCTCAACGCATCACAGAAACAAGTTTTCAAGGTGAGTATAACAAACGCCAGAGAAAGTTGAAGAATGAGGTCGGCATTCAAAAATGGGGTCAAATCGACAGCTGGGAAGGGGTGTAGAGGCAGGTAGAATTTAGATCCTGAGCCTTTAATAACCACTACCTTCGCTCAGTGCCCTCTGTTTTTAGACTCTATATGAGAACACCTAGGGCTTCCCTGGTGGCGCCGTGGTTAAGAATCCGCCTGCCAATGCAATGCGGGGGACACGGGTTCGAGCCCTGGTCTGCGAAGATCCCACATGCCGTGCAGCAACTAAGCGCATGTGCCACAACGACGGAGCCTGCATTCTAGAGCCCGTGAGCCTCAACTACCGAAGCCCGCGTGCCTACAGCCCATGCTCCGCAACAAGAGAAGCCACCGCGATGAGAAGCCCGCACACCGCAACCGAGAGTAGCCCCCGCTAGCCGCCAACTAGAGAAAGCCCGTGCACAGCAATGAGAGACCCAGTGCAGCCAAAAAAATAAATACGTAGAATAAATAAGTTCAAACAGTAAATAAATACATAAACATAAATTACAAAAAAAAGAACACCTAATGCAGGTGGGAAGGTGGGAGGGCCACTGTAGAGGTCATCTATGCTACATGTACAAGAACGCCGAGAGCACACCAATCGGTACCACACTTTTCACTGCTGTAGCCGATCGTTCCCCCTGTACTGCCACACTGTAGCACTCCCTTCCCTCATCTACTGCTATAGTCTCTTCGGAAGGTGTTTCAGAACTCTTGTTATGTGAGTGCCAGTTGAACTGTCCTCACTTCCTTCATTTATACCAGGATTGAAGACCTTGTGGTCCGAGATCCTGTCCAGAGAGCAAGCAGGCTAAGACTCTGTCTTTGTTGATGTGTTTCATCAGCAAGGGCTCTACCCCCTCTCCTAGTTCATGGTGTGACGTGTTCTTGGCCTCTCGGGAAAGTGGGGAGAATGGAAAGGACCCTATATGAGAATGCTAGGCTTTGTAAAACATTTCAGGTTTTTAAAAATAAGACTCATTTTGTATTGGACTTATAACAGTCCTATGAAATACAAAGCGAGCCGAGAATCAGTGACAGGAAAGGCTCACCAGTAAGAATTACAACAGTCACCGCTTACCTCGTAGCATAGGGCACTGTCCGTGATCCTTAAGAAGAGTTAGTAGAAATGCCTTGCCCATCTTGCCCCTGAACCCCTTGAAAGGTACATGACTGCTGTGTTGGTGTTTAGGGGGAGCATCTCACTTACCAGGGACTGACTTCTCCCTTGATCCCTTTGTAGGGATGGAGACCTCCCCCCTGGTGATGAAAAATTCCCTGGGATTGCAACCTCCAAGCCAGACGTTTTGTGTGACACAAAGTCAAGAACTCCCCAAGTCCTGCAGTAGCAGAAACAGCCACATACTTGAGAGTAACCCACCATCTGAACTTGGGGACATTTCAGTGACAGCTCCAGTCCAGAGTGCCAGGCGTCTCCTGGCCCTGCCTCCAGCTCCAAGCCAGGGACAAATAGAGAGTAAGCACGTGGATGATATCAAAACCAAGCTTTCAAAGCCTCTGGATGCCTACCAGATCCCAACAGAGAACCAAGATCCTCCACTACTCCCTTTAGGAATCCCTGATATTCACCAGCCGCTGGCCTGCACCGATCCCCTCAGCCAAGAGGAGCAGCCTGGTTCTGAAAATGCTGATCTGGGAGAGAACAGCCGGAGTCGTCAGGACCTAGGGACACTTGAAAATGGGATTGAACCTAGCAGTGGTCTTGCAGACATTACTACACTGGCGGAGGATATTCACCTTCCCCAGCTCTTTAATCCTTTGAAAGATCTTGATCAATCCCAAGGTCCCAACGTGATCAAAGCTAAAGACACCAGAGCCATTAAGGTGAATCAGGTGCAGGAAAAGCCAAGTGTCATAAAGGTTCCCTCTGATCAACCCAGGAAGAACAAACAGAAAGCCTCTGAGCCTATCAGTGGCGCTCCCAAGGCCAAAATCCAGCCAAAGAATCCAGAGTGCCTGTTAGGGGGAGAAGTGGTTACATGCCACGCTGCAGTCAGTGACAGGGCTCCTGTGAACACGGCCAAGCACTCTCAAGGCAAACCTCAGAAAGCTGCATCCAGAAAGATCAGCAAAACTAAGAGCCACGGGCAGGAAAAGACCAAAAGGACCAGAGGGAGAAACAAGGCTGAGGAGAACAAGCAGTCAGGGAACAAAGTCAAGGCAGAAGAGAAGCCAGCAATCCCCCACACGAAGCGAAAGGAACACCAAACTGAGCTTCTCCAACAGAGCTTTCAAAAGCCTCGAACCTCCCTTGGCGTGCGCATGCTGGAGTCTGTGAAGGTTCTTCATGCGCTGGGGAAGAAGAATGAGACGAAAACTGGGCTCTCTTCCTGTCGGCTCTTGGGAAAGTCAAGCAACCCCAAAGACCCCCAGCCACCCCCAGCTATCCAGCCATGGCGGCATACCCCACGTGAGGGGAAGGGTCCTGAGAAAACGCAAGTCCAAGCCCAGAAACCAGACAGCAGTGCTGAAACAGAGTGTCCGTCTCCAGCCCAGTATGAGCGGCCTCCTCCTGGGAAGGTCAAGTTGATACCTCTGCCTTTTTCTGCCTGGGACAAGCCTCAAGCTCGACCCGCTCCTCGGAGGCCACAGTCTCTGGCCTCACATCGGCCTGCTGGGGCTTACCGTGCCCAGCCTGGTTCTACTGACTCAGCTCAACCTGCTGCAGCCAATTCATCCCAGCCAGCTCCTGCCTCTTTGCCAGGCCCCGCCAAACCAGCTCAGCCAACTGTGACCAACCCAACCCAACCGGCTTGGACCAACCATACCCAGCCTCGTGTCCCTCAGTCTGCTGCTCCTAGGCCTGCACCCTCCAAAACTTCATCTGGCGCTCCTCTCCAGCGGGGGAGCCTGTTCCCCCTGCTGTGAATAAGCGCCAGTCCCCACCCAAGCTCCAAACCCAATTTCTACTCCAAGACTTCAGCAAGCAACGAGTTCCATGGAGGGAACCCAACGTGCCTGAGCCAGTCATGTCAAAGCCCATCGAACAAGAGCAGAGGCCAGAGCGAGAGGCCATGAAGAGGCGGGCTCAACAACAACGGGAGAATGCTGCCAGATACACCTCTTCGGGCAAGCTGCAATTTTTCACCGAGAGGGAAAACGAAATGGA
Organism: Balaenoptera borealis; assembly: GCF_965194805.1. Taxonomy (NCBI): domain Eukaryota; kingdom Metazoa; phylum Chordata; class Mammalia; order Artiodactyla; family Balaenopteridae; genus Balaenoptera; species Balaenoptera borealis. Next base: position 26,701 of record NW_028121869.1, on the reverse strand, counting down.
AATTGCCGACTACTACGGATACGTCAAGTGAGAGCTGCTAGGATTCTTGGTGCCACCTTGGCTACCAGCTGTTCTTCCATACACAGGTAAGACAGGTATAGAACTGAATAAGTAAATGGAATACAATTAATAGACGAGTAACAAACCTTTCGAATTTTCAGATGCTGCTAACTGGGGCGTGAGAAAGGAAGGACTGAAAGTTGGATGGGAGAATGAAGGAAAGGGGTAAAAACTGAGCAAAGAGGAAGGAACTTGGCCCAGGGCTAGGAAGGCCAAAAGAGACGTATGGATTTAGGAAAGGAAGCAGGAGCGAGGATGAAATGGCAGAAGTAAAAAGCAGGGTCAGAGGTCTGGGTTGAAAGAACACAATTGGAGTAGAGTTGAAGGTGACAGAAGATGAGTCTAGGTTTACTAGGAGAAATAGAAAAAGTCTCTCGGGGACGCTGGCCTTAAGTCTCACAACCACCAGATAGGTATTTCAGAAAACAAGAGGTTCAGGACACATCTCTGAAAGGTCTGAGTTGCCTTATTCAGGTGTGACTGTAGTGGGGGAATAGGGAAATCTACCAGAGAAGTGGCTAGGGCTCAGAGTTATCCTAGGGGCAGCTGACGACAGGGGCAGAGCCAAGGGAACTGCTGGATCAGGAGGCCCACGAACAAAGCAGGGGCATAGCCGCCTGTCACTTCCCTGCCAGGAAGGAAGCCAGGTATATTACTATAACCAAGGCACACTGGGGTCTTTACTGTATGGAGAACTTGGCTCCTGCCCGCAATCCTACGGCTCGGCGTCACACACAGGAAGTAGGGCCTCTGGGCAACCAGAAATGGGAATGGGACTGAAGGAGATTCAGCCCACAAATATCCGACCACCAGCTTCCACCTCTGCAGTCTGCCACCCTGTGTCTGCTCAACGCATCACAGAAACAAGTTTTCAAGGTGAGTATACAGACGGCAGAGAAAAGTTGAACAATGAGGTCAGCATTCAAAAATGGGGTCAAATCGACAGCTGGGAAGGGGTGTAGAGACAGGTAGAATTTAGATCCTGAGCCTTTAATAACCACTACCTTCTCTCAGTGCTCTCTGTTTTTAGACTCTATATGAGAACACCTAGGGCTTCCCTGGTGGCGCCTGCCAATGCAGGGGACACGGGTTCGAGCCCTGGTCTGCGAAGATCCCACATGCCGTGCAGCAACTAAGCGCATGTGCCACAACGACGGAGCCTGCATTCTAGAGCCCGTGAGCCTCAACTACCGAAGCCCACGTGCCTACAGCCCATGCTCCGCAACAAGAGAAGCCACCGCGATGAGATGCCCGCACACCGCAACCGAGAGTAGCCCCCGCTAGCCGCCAACTAGAGAAAGCCCGTGCACAGCAATGAGAGACCCAGTGCAGCCAAAAAAATAAATACGTAGAATAAATAAGTTCAAACAGTAAATAAATACATAAACATAAATTACAAAAAAAAAGAACACCTAATGCAGGTGGGAAGGTGGGAGGGCCACTGTAGAGGTCATCTATGCTACATGTACAAGAACCCCGAGAGCACACCAATCGGTACCACACTTTTCACTGCTGTAGCCGATCATTCCCCCTGTACTGCCACACTGTAGCACTCCCTTCCCTCATCTACTGCTATAGTCTCTTTGGAAGGTGTTTCCGAACTCTTGTTATCAGAGTGCCAGTTGAACTGTCCTCACTTCCTTCATTTATACCAGGATTGAAGACCTTGTGGTCCGAGATCCTGTCCAGAGAGCAAGCAGGCTAAGGCTCTGTCTTTGTTGATGTATTTCATCAGAAAGGGCTCTACCCCCTCTCCTAGTTCATGGTGTGAAGTGTTCTTGGCCTCTCGGGAAAGTGGGGAGAATGGAAAGGACCCTATATGAGAATGCTAGGCTCTGTAAAACATTTCAGGTTTTTAAAAATAAGACTCATTTTGTATTGGACTGACAACAGTCCTATGAAATACAAAGAAGGCCGAGAATCAGTGACAGGAAAGGATCACCAGTAAGAACTACAGCAGTCACCGCTTACCTCGTAGCATAGGGCACTGTCCGTGATCCTTAAGAAGAGTTAGTAGAAATGCCTTGCCCATCTTGCCCCTGAACCCCTTGAAAGGTACACGACTGCTGTGTTGGTGTTTAGGGGGAGCATCTCACTTACCAGGGACTGACTTCTCCCTTGATTCCTCTGTAGTGATGGAGACTTCCCCGCTGATGAAAAATTCCCTGGGATTGCAACCTCCAAGCCAGACAGCTTTCCTATGGAATGACAGAGAACTTGTCAAGGTGAAACACCAGTCTGCGGGAGAAAGGGAAGAAGAGAATGATGGAAATCGTTTCTGGGAAACTATTTTTACATTATGTGTTGTTTGTTCCCGGTAAATAAACTGAAATCTTCTTAACAGTACAACAAAATCTAAACCACTAAAGCCAACAATACAGGAGTATAACGTTCGACAAAAATTTCTTTGGCTGCGCAGCATGTGGGATCTTAGCTCCCCAACCAGGGATTGAACCCACGCCTGCTGCATTGGAAGCGCAGAGTCTTCACCACGGGACCACCGGGGAAGTCCCAGGACTATCACTTTTAAAGGAGAAGGTACAAACCCCTCGGTTCTATGAACTGGAGATTTTTAGTAAGAAGTCAATATATTTGTTGTTAGGCACATTTTATGTTAGGCTGTCTCCCTGCACAGGATGCAGGCGCCTTGAGAATGGAAGTCATATCCCTCTATAGTACGTCCCTCTTCTTTCTGCTTTGCAGTTTGCTGCTCCACTTGTTCAACCCCACCTAGTAATAACCTATACTTCCCTTGTTCCTGTTTTCCCATCTGGAAAACAGACAAAAGGCAACCAAACAACGCAAAGGTCTCAACAAATAAGGGATATCCAAAACCAGAGATGGCCAGAACTTCTGTACCCCTGATGAAATAGTCCTCATACAAAACCTGATAATCAAATTCCTTAATGCTAGGAATCACAGTGAAAAATAGTATCTGAACTGACTTCTGTCAGATGAGTGAGAACTAAGGTTAATTCAGTGTATCTGAAGCATAGAAAGTGAGGGCAAAAGTGGCACAAGATGGGGCTAGAGAAGCAGAGAGGATTCTAGACCACGCAGAGTCTTAAAGGCCAACAGTGTGTTTTCTATTCTCAAAACAATGCTTGTGAGCGATGTTTATGAGCAACGTTCCAACTTGCTTTGAAGGTTTCTTGTGTGAAGAGTGGATTGGAAGGAAACAAGATATATGGACACCAGTTAGGACCTAATCGCAACAGACAGGCAAGTTCAGTATTAGGAAGTTGAGGAAGAGCTGGCTGACAGATTCCAAAGAAATTCAGGAGATGAACTGAAGCGGGCTTAATGGGGTAGGAGATGGAGGAAAGGAAGGTCTTAGGGAATTCAAGGGTTTACTGCACACATGAGCAAAGTCTCAAAATTAATCATTTGAACGTACAGAGGCGGATCTCCCAAATGACACCGGTTAGGAAGCAACGGTACGCCCTTTAGAATTCCTAGAGACAACACAAATCAACTGTTTCGATGGAAAATTCGGCGGGACTCTTGATTTCCATGGGAATACAGAGAAAAGAGACACTGATCTGGCTTGCAGGTATATTTAGGAAGTTGTTAGCCGGACATCACCTACTAGTATCATGTAAGTAGGCCGTCCGAAGTAGGAAGCTTAGGGGAAAAACCTGGAGGAAAACTTAAAAGCTTAAGCCACACCTCTACACTACACCACCTTTCACAATTTCTTCTCAGATAAGCATCATCCCCATCAGTGAAGAAACTCATACCTCATAATAGGAAAAACAGGCCTAAAGATTCAATGTGTGTCTTGGGAGGTCCCATCTATGCGATATCTTCCTGGGACCAGAAAAGGCCCCAGGAAGATCCATCTCTGCACCCCTGAAAGCTTACCACCAAGGAAAATGACTAGGTCCATAGATTTCCTCCCTCAAACCAGCTTACCTCACACATAGATCATTAGCAACTCCGCCCTTACTCACATTATCACAGTCACAAGAGTGGTTAGGGAGAAAAGCACTAACCAGGGGAACTAAAACAGAGGCAATCCAGGCCAAGCTGGGCTGGTGGCAGATATCTTGCTCCTTACGCTCGGGTGCATAATGCGACTCACCACAGTGCCTTTTTCACAGACCCTTTTGAACGTTTCTCCACAGAATCCAACAGCTCAAGTTAGTTCATGACGCTTCAAGGTCAACAATCGTCAAGAGAAAAACATGCAATATGTCTTACAATGTTGGATTCCTTACAAACAGGACAAGGAGATAACCATGTAGACAAAACCAGAGCATTTGAAAACATCTGTATTCTACAAACACACCAGTGAATGCTATAAATAAGGTACTATGACATAAAACAAAATGAAAACTAGATGTGAGACTGTTCTCTTCAGTGTACAGACTTCATGGCAGTTGTTGCACACTATCTAGCTACTTAGATCTTTAACTCTCTGTTCTGTTAATACCAAATGAGGCCCAAGTGTGTCAACCTGTTTCCCACAGAAACCAAAAAGTCTACATGCATCTCTTTTCTCCTGTGCCCTTTCACCTTACCTGCTCCCAATTCTCCACCAACGTCCTCCTCTTTCTCTAATTATTCTCCTCTTCATTTTGCTTGGCCTTGCCCCCAAGCATGCAAGACAGAGAGTCCTAGAGGTCCAAGATTCTAGAGTGGCTGTTTGCAAGGCGGAGGAGATTACAGTAACTGCCACACTGTATATACTTCTGTGCAAAGAAAAAGGGACAGTGTTCAGAATGTCTCTCACATATAACAAGAGCTGGAGATGGCAGGATACCTGTGTGGCCCAAGGAACTAGAGCTAGCAAATTATGGGCCAAACAATTGCAACCAAAGGCTGGAAGAGGAAAGGTCTGCAACCAGCTCTGTCTCCTAGCTCTCTGGTATTTGCTGCCAACGGGCAGAGTCTATTTCGTGAAGCATCAAGCACTGAAAAGAAGACTCCTGCTGCTGGAAGGTGACAGGAAGTAACGTCCAATGCAAGATCAAGGCTTGTCCTCGAAGCAATGCCCATAATGGAAGAAAAAAAAAAAAGAGAAAGCGGAAGAGAAATGTTAAGTCGCAAGTCCAACCTGGCCCCCAGCCTAGCCCAGCCCAAGGAAGGTAGGAGTCAAGGAGAAGAAACTAAAAGAGAAGAGCCTTGGACCACAACATTCTCCACAAGGTACACTCAACAAACTTCACCCTACTCTTGAACCAAGTTACAAAAAGAGCTTCTTAATCCCTACTTTGGCTCCTTAAAAGCTGCTATCAGTTCACTCATTAGACACATATGATTTCAGAACAACTGTAATAGTTCAAACTAGATGGCTCTTTCCTTCCTAAGGATTATTAATTAAAGAAGATCTATATAGCTCTAAGTATATGATACATAAAATAGAATACTCTGTAGAATATAAGTAACTCTTAGTTCAGTGTATTAATGAACGTCTGTAAGAAATGTGGCAATGATTTCCCTAATGGAAGAGCCTGGGGGAGGTAAATCTGTCTTCTAGGATTTCCTCCCCAGAGCTCAGAAACTCAGGTGTTGTTTTAGCTCTCCTACACTCTCTTCACCCAAGCCCGCCTTCCTGTTGGGGATCGGACCTCCCTATTGGCTCTCTCATACCTTTCAACTGCCTGCTTTGTGACATCACTCTCCTACCAAACCTACTACCACTTGGTAGAGTCTTGGGGTTTCCGTGGAGCTGTTTGGACCAGTAACCAGTGACCTCTGTACTGGACACGTGCGCCGTTCAGCTGCAGCCACTCGGACATCCTCTAGTGTTGTCTCCTCATCCCTGGTACCTGCAGTGGATGCTTCCTCTTCTCTGACCATGTCAGGTAAGAAAAGAAACGTTGGAAAGTTTTGCGTTCGATTTCTTTTGCCCCTAAATTGAGTAGGAGATTCAAAATAGCATGGAATAATGAGGGAAAGTATTGAACTACACGTCTGGAGACCTAATTTCAGTTTTGACTTTGACGTTTACTATCTGTGTGACTTTGGACAAATCACTGGCTGTCTCACAAAGCCTGTTGCTTTCCTTAACTGTTACGTTAGGATACCACGTTGGGTTGATCACTCTGATCCCCTTCTTTTCCAGTATTGAGCCTTAAAGGGTACCCATGTAGAAAACGAAATCAGACACTTCTCAAGAGTGTTTCAACAGAAACATAGAAAAGTCAGGGGACATAGAAAACTAGCAATATATACCAAGATGTTTCATCTCTAATGGTCTCCCTCCACTAGGATTTCGACTAGTTGAAAAGAGAGAATAGGGAGAGAGGATGGAGAGTACTGGGCTCTACAGGGAGGCACAGAGTCGAGCGTAAGGAAGTTTAGGATGGTTTTCATTAGCACAGGCCAACAGGCACCAAGAGATGGGAGAAAATGTAAGAATGAAGAGGGAAAGCATAGAGGAGCTCTCAAGAAAAACGGAGTTTGCAATGGAATGCTGATGGGAACCAAAGATTTTCAATTAAAGCAGAAACAGCACAGAGGGAAACCTGCTCAGAGCAGGGCAAAACCAAGTTGATGGTAGCAAACCCTTACATTAACAGACTAAGAAGGAAAGTAAGGCCAGAACAGGGGATCACCAGGAAAGGCAGCTTATCAGAAAAGTCATACTCCGTTTTCTTTCTTTTATTGCCTCTCTGAATACAGTTGGCCACTTGACAGTTTTGAATATAAACATTTTAGAAATACGTTTTAGAAATGATGCCTCCTATAAACAAGCAACCACAGTGGTTATCTAGGGGGCTGCTTTTCAGTGTTTTATTCTTTCTAATTTTTAAACTAGGTAGACATTTCACCAATTCAACATTTTAAGTGATATCTTCTAAATTGAATCAGAAGGACTATTTTCCTTGGTGTGATATGTAGGTTCTAAGGCAAGGCTGCTTTTCATTTTTACAGTTATTTCCTTCCTAACACAGAGAGCACATTGATCAACAGCCATCGTTCGCTTGTAGAGCTTAGCTACCGAAGAAGAAGAAGAAAAAGTCAAGCCCCACATCTCTAATTCCCCCCCCCACTTAGGGAATTCCCTGGCGGTCCAGTGCTTAGGACTCGGTGCTTTCACGGCCAGGGCCACGCGGCGCGGCCAAAGAAACAAAACAAACAAACATCCACGTTTATCGAAAACCATATTGTGGAGTCCTGTGGATTTTCTTACATTTGAAAATCTTTTTTAATTGGATTCTAGGCATGATGGTTTTTTGAGGTTTTGGGATGCCATCTTCTTGGATGCTGAAGATGATTCTAATCTAAGTTCTAGGATAAATCCAAAAACCTTCCTGATACATTTTAAGCTTCCTTTCTGCTTATTATATAAGCTATATTCATTGAAATATATATTTCTCCTAGGCTTAATACCTCTTACTTGCTGGGTAAAAATATGAAGGAGCACAATAATGAAACTCTTTTACACTTATTATTTTGCTGTCTGCTTCGTACCGGTTTTCATTGAAATACTTGTCTATATGTGTTGTGGCTACCTATACATGCACATTTATTGCATTCTGTTGCTTGTTATGCATTTTTTACTGACATACCTTCTCTGTCTGTATGCATTGGCTAGGAATTCATTCACCTCTATCACCTCCATCGTGTCTTCTGGTTAATAGTATTCACTAAAATAGAGTGGGCAAAATTCACTTTCATAATATTGCATGGATAGTACAGAATGCCATTTGTTAGTAAATTCATTAGGCTTCGATACTTGCCACATACCCCAGTTTTCATTAATATCTATGGATTTCTTTTTCGTTAACGTAATATGCTTGTCATGATTTTTCTTTGTCTTTCTAGAACTTATTGTATCTTCCTCCATATAAATCATACGCAATAGATCAGCTTATTCATCTATTAATTATTACTGCTATTATTATTGGTGGTGGTGTTATAACCACTTTACAGGTGAGGAATCTGAAGTAATCAGATAACTCTTCCCTTTCCAAAAGCACTTAAGAAATCCACTTTCGGGTAATCATTTTGAGGTAGGATGAGAAACCAGGCTTGAAGAGGGCAAAAATGACTCTTTCAATTCACCAGTTGGACTGAGCTGTACGTCACCTCTAGGTAATAGCGTGGGAACTGCACAAGCAAAGGGAGACACTGAAGACGACCATGGTAACAGCCGTACTGTTTTCTAATGGACAAAAAAAATGCCTATATTATAAGTTCTATTTCTCCTGCTTTCTGGCAGTATCATGCTCAGAGTGGAGTCCTGGCAAGGAAGTCAGGATACTTAGGTTCTGAAACCTGGTAATGATACTAACATAATGAGAGAACTTGAACAAGTCAACCCGACCTCTCTGAGCCTCAGTTTCCTTACTCACGAAATGAGACTGAGAACATCGAAGTTCTCTAAGGGCCTCCTAGTTCTAAAATGCTTCCAGTCTAGGAAATAGCATAGAAGTCAATACGAGTGCAGGCTGAAGGGAAAGACAGGGCAGGGAGAAGGTTGCTTCCAGCCTAGAGAACAATCTCTGAACCACACCACTTGGCTCTTCTGCCCGTCTGTGCCCAAGATGGGAGCACAGGCAGTGAATAGAGAAGAGTGGAAAACTGCTCAGTCCTTACAGCCATCATTAACTGTCTGATTTTGGGTTTCTCAGGAAGTAGTGATAGTAGAGGTGTCCTGATAGCAAGAACCTTCAGATGATGCCGTTCCTCAAACGTAGTGAGAATTTCTCAACCTCCCTGAGTTTTTCATGACCCTCTTGTTCTTACAGAAAATTTCCAACATCCATCTCTACTTGGAACTCTAAATTCTCTGCAGCATTCTCCTCCTGTGGTGAGCAATGCAACTTCCCTAACACGAAGTGTCTGCAACTTCTCCAGAGTCTCTGCCCCTGCCGTCAGTTCGGCATCGGCTACTGGTACCCCTTTCCAGACACTCATGGGTAGTGCCTACCTTTACCAACATTCTAGCACGACTATGTTATCTGGAGTTACTGACCACAGCCAGATCTCCACTTCAGCTGCTTCCTATCCAGGTGTTCTTGAGTGGGACATCACAGCAAGCACTGAAAAGAATTCTTCTTCACTCGGAGACTTTACTCTGGCACTCACTGACCGCCACACAGCTGCCTCCTCCATGTTTCTGGCAGCCCAGTATGATAAAACTTCAGACGCCAAGAACATGGTCCCTCTACATCCATCGCTTTCTGCCAGCCTTGCTCAGGGAACACCATCTCAGATTCCAAATCAGGGGCAGAGCCGCCTGTCACTTCCCTGCCAGGACGGAAGCCAGGTATATTACTATAACCAAGGCACACTGGGGTCTTTACTGTATGGAGAACTTGGCTCCTGCCCGCAATCCTACGGCTCGGCGTCATACACAGGAAGTCGGGCCTCTGGGCAACCAGAAATGGGAATGGGACTGAAGGAGATTCAGCCCACAAATATCCGACCACCAGCTTCCACCTCTGCAGTCTGCCACCCTGTGTCTGCTCAACGCATCACAGAAACAAGTTTTCAAGGTGAGTATAACAAACGCCAGAGAAAGTTGAAGAATGAGGTCGGCATTCAAAAATGGGGTCAAATCGACAGCTGGGAAGGGGTGTAGAGGCAGGTAGAATTTAGATCCTGAGCCTTTAATAACCACTACCTTCGCTCAGTGCCCTCTGTTTTTAGACTCTATATGAGAACACCTAGGGCTTCCCTGGTGGCGCCGTGGTTAAGAATCCGCCTGCCAATGCAATGCGGGGGACACGGGTTCGAGCCCTGGTCTGCGAAGATCCCACATGCCGTGCAGCAACTAAGCGCATGTGCCACAACGACGGAGCCTGCATTCTAGAGCCCGTGAGCCTCAACTACCGAAGCCCGCGTGCCTACAGCCCATGCTCCGCAACAAGAGAAGCCACCGCGATGAGAAGCCCGCACACCGCAACCGAGAGTAGCCCCCGCTAGCCGCCAACTAGAGAAAGCCCGTGCACAGCAATGAGAGACCCAGTGCAGCCAAAAAAATAAATACGTAGAATAAATAAGTTCAAACAGTAAATAAATACATAAACATAAATTACAAAAAAAAGAACACCTAATGCAGGTGGGAAGGTGGGAGGGCCACTGTAGAGGTCATCTATGCTACATGTACAAGAACGCCGAGAGCACACCAATCGGTACCACACTTTTCACTGCTGTAGCCGATCGTTCCCCCTGTACTGCCACACTGTAGCACTCCCTTCCCTCATCTACTGCTATAGTCTCTTCGGAAGGTGTTTCAGAACTCTTGTTATGTGAGTGCCAGTTGAACTGTCCTCACTTCCTTCATTTATACCAGGATTGAAGACCTTGTGGTCCGAGATCCTGTCCAGAGAGCAAGCAGGCTAAGACTCTGTCTTTGTTGATGTGTTTCATCAGCAAGGGCTCTACCCCCTCTCCTAGTTCATGGTGTGACGTGTTCTTGGCCTCTCGGGAAAGTGGGGAGAATGGAAAGGACCCTATATGAGAATGCTAGGCTTTGTAAAACATTTCAGGTTTTTAAAAATAAGACTCATTTTGTATTGGACTTATAACAGTCCTATGAAATACAAAGCGAGCCGAGAATCAGCGACAGGAAAGGCTCACCAGTAAGAATTACAACAGTCACCGCTTACCTCGTAGCATAGGGCACTGTCCGTGATCCTTAAGAAGAGTTAGTAGAAATGCCTTGCCCATCTTGCCCCTGAACCCCTTGAAAGGTACACGACTGCTGTGTTGGTGTTTAGGGGGAGCATCTCACTTACCAGGGACTGACTTCTCCCTTGATCCCTTTGTAGGGATGGAGACCTCCCCCCTGGTGATGAAAAATTCCCTGGGATTGCAACCTCCAAGCCAGACGTTTTGTGTGACACAAAGTCAAGAACTCCCCAAGTCCTGCAGTAGCAGAAACAGCCACATACTTGAGAGTAACCCACCATCTGAACTTGGGGACATTTCAGTGACAGCTCCAGTCCAGAGTGCCAGGCGTCTCCTGGCCCTGCCTCCAGCTCCAAGCCAGGGACAAATAGAGAGTAAGCACGTGGATGATATCAAAACCAAGCTTTCAAAGCCTCTGGATGCCTACCAGATCCCAACAGAGAACCAAGATCCTCCACTACTCCCTTTAGGAATCCCTGATATTCACCAGCCGCTGGCCTGCACCGATCCCCTCAGCCAAGAGGAGCAGCCTGGTTCTGAAAATGCTGATCTGGGAGAGAACAGCCGGAGTCGTCAGGACCTAGGGACACTTGAAAATGGGATTGAACCTAGCAGTGGTCTTGCAGACATTACTACACTGGCGGAGGATATTCACCTTCCCCAGCTCTTTAATCCTTTGAAAGATCTTGATCAATCCCAAGGTCCCAACGTGATCAAAGCTAAAGACACCAGAGCCATTAAGGTGAATCAGGTGCAGGAAAAGCCAAGTGTCATAAAGGTTCCCTCTGATCAACCCAGGAAGAACAAACAGAAAGCCTCTGAGCCTATCAGTGGCGCTCCCAAGGCCAAAATCCAGCCAAAGAATCCAGAGTGCCCGTTAGGGGGAGAAGTGGTTACATGCCACGCTGCAGTCAGTGACAGGGCTCCTGTGAACACGGCCAAGCACTCTCAAGGCAAACCTCAGAAAGCTGCATCCAGAAAGATCAGCAAAACTAAGAGCCACGGGCAGGAAAAGACCAAAAGGACCAGAGGGAGAAACAAGGCTGAGGAGAACAAGCAGTCAGGGAACAAAGTCAAGGCAGAAGAGAAGCCAGCAATCCCCCACACGAAGCGAAAGGAACACCAAACTGAGCTTCTCCAACAGAGCTTTCAAAAGCCTCGAACCTCCCTTGGCGTGCGCATGCTGGAGTCTGTGAAGGTTCTTCATGCGCTGGGGAAGAAGAATGAGACGAAAACTGGGCTCTCTTCCTGTCGGCTCTTGGGAAAGTCAAGCAACCCCAAAGACCCCCAGCCACCCCCAGCTATCCAGCCATGGCGGCATACCCCACGTGAGGGGAAGGGTCCTGAGAAAACGCAAGTCCAAGCCCAGAAACCAGACAGCAGTGCTGAAACAGAGTGTCCGTCTCCAGCCCAGTATGAGCGGCCTCCTCCTGGGAAGGTCAAGTTGATACCTCTGCCTTTTTCTGCCTGGGACAAGCCTCAAGCTCGACCCGCTCCTCGGAGGCCACAGTCTCTGGCCTCACATCGGCCTGCTGGGGCTTACCGTGCCCAGCCTGGTTCTACTGACTCAGCTCAACCTGCTGCAGCCAATTCATCCCAGCCAGCTCCTGCCTCTTTGCCAGGCCCCGCCAAACCAGCTCAGCCAACTGTGACCAACCCAACCCAACCGGCTTGGACCAACCATACCCAGCCTCGTGTCCCTCAGTCTGCTGCTCCTAGGCCTGCACCCTCCAAAACTTCATCTGGCGCTCCTCTCCAGCGGGGGAGCCTGTTCCCCCTGCTGTGAATAAGCGCCAGTCCCCACCCAAGCTCCAAACCCAATTTCTACTCCAAGACTTCAGCAAGCAACGAGTTCCATGGAGGGAACCCAACGTGCCTGAGCCAGTCATGTCAAAGCCCATCGAACAAGAGCAGAGGCCAGAGCGAGAGGCCATGAAGAGGCGGGCTCAACAACAACGGGAGAATGCTGCCAGATACACCTCTTCGGGCAAGCTGCAATTTTTCACCGAGAGGGAAAACGAAATGGAAATTGCCGACTACTACGGATACGTCAAGTGAGAGCTGCTAGGATTCTTGGTGCCACCTTGGCTACCAGCTGTTCTTCCATACACAGGTAAGACAGGTATAGAACTGAATAAGTAAATGGAATACAATTAATAGACGAGTAACAAACCTTTCGAATTTTCAGATGCTGCTAACTGGGGCGTGAGAAAGGAAGGACTGAAAGTTGGATGGGAGAATGAAGGAAAGGGGTAAAAACTGAGCAAAGAGGAAGGAACTTGGCCCAGGGCTAGGAAGGCCAAAAGAGACGTATGGATTTAGGAAAGGAAGCAGGAGCGAGGATGAAATGGCAGAAGTAAAAAGCAGGGTCAGAGGTCTGGGTTGAAAGAACACAATTGGAGTAGAGTTGAAGGTGACAGAAGATGAGTCTAGGTTTACTAGGAGAAATAGAAAAAGTCTCTCGGGGACGCTGGCCTTAAGTCTCACAACCACCAGATAGGTATTTCAGAAAACAAGAGGTTCAGGACACATCTCTGAAAGGTCTGAGTTGCCTTATTCAGGTGTGACTGTAGTGGGGGAATAGGGAAATCTACCAGAGAAGTGGCTAGGGCTCAGAGTTATCCTAGGGGCAGCTGACGACAGGGGCAGAGCCAAGGGAACTGCTGGATCAGGAGGCCCACGAACAAAGCAGGGGCATAGCCGCCTGTCACTTCCCTGCCAGGAAGGAAGCCAGGTATATTACTATAACCAAGGCACACTGGGGTCTTTACTGTATGGAGAACTTGGCTCCTGCCCGCAATCCTACGGCTCGGCGTCACACACAGGAAGTAGGGCCTCTGGGCAACCAGAAATGGGAATGGGACTGAAGGAGATTCAGCCCACAAATATCCGACCACCAGCTTCCACCTCTGCAGTCTGCCACCCTGTGTCTGCTCAACGCATCACAGAAACAAGTTTTCAAGGTGAGTATACAGACGGCAGAGAAAAGTTGAACAATGAGGTCAGCATTCAAAAATGGGGTCAAATCGACAGCTGGGAAGGGGTGTAGAGACAGGTAGAATTTAGATCCTGAGCCTTTAATAACCACTACCTTCTCTCAGTGCTCTCTGTTTTTAGACTCTATATGAGAACACCTAGGGCTTCCCTGGTGGCGCCTGCCAATGCAGGGGACACGGGTTCGAGCCCTGGTCTGCGAAGATCCCACATGCCGTGCAGCAACTAAGCGCATGTGCCACAACGACGGAGCCTGCATTCTAGAGCCCGTGAGCCTCAACTACCGAAGCCCACGTGCCTACAGCCCATGCTCCGCAACAAGAGAAGCCACCGCGATGAGATGCCCGCACACCGCAACCGAGAGTAGCCCCCGCTAGCCGCCAACTAGAGAAAGCCCGTGCACAGCAATGAGAGACCCAGTGCAGCCAAAAAAATAAATACGTAGAATAAATAAGTTCAAACAGTAAATAAATACATAAACATAAATTACAAAAAAAAAGAACACCTAATGCAGGTGGGAAGGTGGGAGGGCCACTGTAGAGGTCATCTATGCTACATGTACAAGAACCCCGAGAGCACACCAATCGGTACCACACTTTTCACTGCTGTAGCCGATCATTCCCCCTGTACTGCCACACTGTAGCACTCCCTTCCCTCATCTACTGCTATAGTCTCTTTGGAAGGTGTTTCCGAACTCTTGTTATCAGAGTGCCAGTTGAACTGTCCTCACTTCCTTCATTTATACCAGGATTGAAGACCTTGTGGTCCGAGATCCTGTCCAGAGAGCAAGCAGGCTAAGGCTCTGTCTTTGTTGATGTATTTCATCAGAAAGGGCTCTACCCCCTCTCCTAGTTCATGGTGTGAAGTGTTCTTGGCCTCTCGGGAAAGTGGGGAGAATGGAAAGGACCCTATATGAGAATGCTAGGCTCTGTAAAACATTTCAGGTTTTTAAAAATAAGACTCATTTTGTATTGGACTGACAACAGTCCTATGAAATACAAAGAAGGCCGAGAATCAGTGACAGGAAAGGATCACCAGTAAGAACTACAGCAGTCACCGCTTACCTCGTAGCATAGGGCACTGTCCGTGATCCTTAAGAAGAGTTAGTAGAAATGCCTTGCCCATCTTGCCCCTGAACCCCTTGAAAGGTACACGACTGCTGTGTTGGTGTTTAGGGGGAGCATCTCACTTACCAGGGACTGACTTCTCCCTTGATTCCTCTGTAGTGATGGAGACTTCCCCGCTGATGAAAAATTCCCTGGGATTGCAACCTCCAAGCCAGACAGCTTTCCTATGGAATGACAGAGAACTTGTCAAGGTGAAACACCAGTCTGCGGGAGAAAGGGAAGAAGAGAATGATGGAAATCGTTTCTGGGAAACTATTTTTACATTATGTGTTGTTTGTTCCCGGTAAATAAACTGAAATCTTCTTAACAGTACAACAAAATCTAAACCACTAAAGCCAACAATACAGGAGTATAACGTTCGACAAAAATTTCTTTGGCTGCGCAGCATGTGGGATCTTAGCTCCCCAACCAGGGATTGAACCCACGCCTGCTGCATTGGAAGCGCAGAGTCTTCACCACGGGACCACCGGGGAAGTCCCAGGACTATCACTTTTAAAGGAGAAGGTACAAACCCCTCGGTTCTATGAACTGGAGATTTTTAGTAAGAAGTCAATATATTTGTTGTTAGGCACATTTTATGTTAGGCTGTCTCCCTGCACAGGATGCAGGCGCCTTGAGAATGGAAGTCATATCCCTCTATAGTACGTCCCTCTTCTTTCTGCTTTGCAGTTTGCTGCTCCACTTGTTCAACCCCACCTAGTAATAACCTATACTTCCCTTGTTCCTGTTTTCCCATCTGGAAAACAGACAAAAGGCAACCAAACAACGCAAAGGTCTCAACAAATAAGGGATATCCAAAACCAGAGATGGCCAGAACTTCTGTACCCCTGATGAAATAGTCCTCATAAAAAACCTGATAATCAAATTCCTTAATGCTAGGAATCACAGTGAAAAATAGTATCTGAACTGACTTCTGTCAGATGAGTGAGAACTAAGGTTAATTCAGTGTATCTGAAGCATAGAAAGTGAGGGCAAAAGTGGCACAAGATGGGGCTAGAGAAGCAGAGAGGATTCTAGACCACGCAGAGTCTTAAAGGCCAACAGTGTGTTTTCTATTCTCAAAACAATGCTTGTGAGCGATGTTTATGAGCAACGTTCCAACTTGCTTTGAAGGTTTCTTGTGTGAAGAGTGGATTGGAAGGAAACAAGATATATGGACACCAGTTAGGACCTAATCGCAACAGACAGGCAAGTTCAGTATTAGGAAGTTGAGGAAGAGCTGGCTGACAGATTCCAAAGAAATTCAGGAGATGAACTGAAGCGGGCTTAATGGGGTAGGAGATGGAGGAAAGGAAGGTCTTAGGGAATTCAAGGGTTTACTGCACACATGAGCAAAGTCTCAAAATTAATCATTTGAACGTACAGAGGCGGATCTCCCAAATGACACCGGTTAGGAAGCAACGGTACGCCCTTTAGAATTCCTAGAGACAACACAAATCAACTGTTTCGATGGAAAATTCGGCGGGACTCTTGATTTCCATGGGAATACAGAGAAAAGAGACACTGATCTGGCTTGCAGGTATATTTAGGAAGTTGTTAGCCGGACATCACCTACTAGTATCATGTAAGTAGGCCGTCCGAAGTAGGAAGCTTAGGGGAAAAACCTGGAGGAAAACTTAAAAGCTTAAGCCACACCTCTACACTACACCACCTTTCACAATTTCTTCTCAGATAAGCATCATCCCCATCAGTGAAGAAACTCGTTCGTACCTCATAATAGGAAAAACAGGCCTAAAGATTCAATGTGTGTCTTGGGAGGTCCCATCTATGCGATATCTTCCTGGGACCAGAAAAGGCCCCAGGAAGATCCATCTCTGCACCCCTGAAAGCTTACCACCAAGGAAAATGACTAGGTCCATAGATTTCCTCCCTCAAACCAGCTTACCTCACACATAGATCATTAGCAACTCCGCCCTTACTCACATTATCACAGTCACAAGAGTGGTTAGGGAGAAAAGCACTAACCAGGGGAACTAAAACAGAGGCAATCCAGGCCAAGCTGGGCTGGTGGCAGATATCTGCTCCTTACGCTCGGGTGCATAATGCGACTCACCACAGTGCCTTTTTCACAGACCCTTTTGAACGTTTCTCCACAGAATCCAACAGCTCAAGTTAGTTCATGACGCTTCAAGGTCAACAATCGTCAAGAGAAAAACATGCAATATGTCTTACAATGTTGGATTCCTTACAAACAGGACAAGGAGATAACCATGTAGACAAAACCAGAGCATTTGAAAACATCTGTATTCTACAAACACACCAGTGAATGCTATAAATAAGGTACTATGACATAAAACAAAATGAAAACTAGATGTGAGACTGTTCTCTTCAGTGTACAGACTTCATGGCAGTTGCTGCACACTATCTAGCTACTTAGATCTTTAACTCTCTGTTCTGTTAATACCAAATGAGGCCCAAGTGTGTCAACCTGTTTCCCACAGAAACCAAAAAGTCTACATGCATCTCTTTTCTCCTGTGCCCTTTCACCTTACCTGCTCCCAATTCTCCACCAACGTCCTCCTCTTTCTCTAATTATTCTCCTCTTCATTTTGCTTGGCCTTGCCCCCAAGCATGCAAGACAGAGAGTCCTAGAGGTCCAAGATTCTAGAGTGGCTGTTTGCAAGGCGGAGGAGATTACAGTAACTGCCACACTGTATATACTTCTGTGCAAAGAAAAAGGGACAGTGTTCAGAATGTCTCTCACATATAACAAGAGCTGGAGATGGCAGGATACCTGTGTGGCCCAAGGAACTAGAGCTAGCAAATTATGGGCCAAACAATTGCAACCAAAGGCTGGAAGAGGAAAGGTCTGCAACCAGCTCTGTCTCCTAGCTCTCTGGTATTTGCTGCCAACGGGCAGAGTCTATTTCGTGAAGCATCAAGCACTGAAAAGAAGACTCCTGCTGCTGGAAGGTGACAGGAAGTAACGTCCAATGCAAGATCAAGGCTTGTCCTCGAAGCAATGCCCATAATGGAAGAAAAAAAAAAAAGAGAAAGCGGAAGAGAAATGTTAAGTCGCAAGTCCAACCTGGCCCCCAGCCTAGCCCAGCCCAAGGAAGGTAGGAGTCAAGGAGAAGAAACTAAAAGAGAAGAGCCTTGGACCACAACATTCTCCACAAGGTACACTCAACAAACTTCACCCTACTCTTGAACCAAGTTACAAAAAGAGCTTCTTAATCCCTACTTTGGCTCCTTAAAAGCTGCTATCAGTTCACTCATTAGACACATATGATTTCAGAACAACTGTAATAGTTCAAACTAGATGGCTCTTTCCTTCCTAAGGATTATTAATTAAAGAAGATCTATATAGCTCTAAGTATATGATACATAAAATAGAATACTCTGTAGAATATAAGTAACTCTTAGTTCAGTGTATTAATGAACGTCTGTAAGAAATGTTGCAATGATTTCCCTAATGGAAGAGCCTGGGGGAGGTAAATCTGTCTTCTAGGATTTCCTCCCCAGAGCTCAGAAACTCAGGTGTTGTTTTAGCTCTCCTACACTCTCTTCACCCAAGCCCGCCTTCCTGTTGGGGATCGGACCTCCCTATTGGCTCTCTCATACCTTTCAACTGCCTGCTTTGTGACATCACTCTCCTACCAAACCTACTACCACTTGGTAGAGTCTTGGGGTTTCCGTGGAGCTGTTTGGACCAGTAACCAGTGACCTCTGTACTGGACACGTGCGCCGTTCAGCTGCAGCCACTCGGACATCCTCTAGTGTTGTCTCCTCATCCCTGGTACCTGCAGTGGATGCTTCCTCTTCTCTGACCATGTCAGGTAAGAAAAGAAACGTTGGAAAGTTTTGCGTTCGATTTCTTTTGCCCCTAAATTGAGTAGGAGATTCAAAATAGCATGGAATAATGAGGGAAAGTATTGAACTACACGTCTGGAGACCTAATTTCAGTTTTGACTTTGACGTTTACTATCTGTGTGACTTTGGACAAATCACTGGCTGTCTCACAAAGCCTGTTGCTTTCCTTAACTGTTACGTTAGGATACCACGTTGGGTTGATCACTCTGATCCCCTTCTTTTCCAGTATTGAGCCTTAAAGGGTACCCATGTAGAAAACGAAATCAGACACTTCTCAAGAGTGTTTCAACAGAAACATAGAAAAGTCAGGGGACATAGAAAACTAGCAATATATACCAAGATGTTTCATCTCTAATGGTCTCCCTCCACTAGGATTTCGACTAGTTGAAAAGAGAGAATAGGGAGAGAGGATGGAGAGTACTGGGCTCTACAGGGAGGCACAGAGTCGAGCGTAAGGAAGTTTAGGATGGTTTTCATTAGCACAGGCCAACAGGCACCAAGAGATGGGAGAAAATGTAAGAATGAAGAGGGAAAGCATAGAGGAGCTCTCAAGAAAAACGGAGTTTGCAATGGAATGCTGATGGGAACCAAAGATTTTCAATTAAAGCAGAAACAGCACAGAGGGAAACCTGCTCAGAGCAGGGCAAAACCAAGTTGATGGTAGCAAACCCTTACATTAACAGACTAAGAAGGAAAGTAAGGCCAGAACAGGGGATCACCAGGAAAGGCAGCTTATCAGAAAAGTCATACTCCGTTTTCTTTCTTTTATTGCCTCTCTGAATACAGTTGGCCACTTGACAGTTTTGAATATAAACATTTTAGAAATACGTTTTAGAAATGATGCCTCCTATAAACAAGCAACCACAGTGGTTATCTAGGGGGCTGCTTTTCAGTGTTTTATTCTTTCTAATTTTTAAACTAGGTAGACATTTCACCAATTCAACATTTTAAGTGATATCTTCTAAATTGAATCAGAAGGACTATTTTCCTTGGTGTGATATGTAGGTTCTAAGGCAAGGCTGCTTTTCATTTTTACAGTTATTTCCTTCCTAACACAGAGAGCACATTGATCAACAGCCATCGTTCGCTTGTAGAGCTTAGCTACCGAAGAAGAAGAAGAAGAAGAAGAAAAAGTCAAGCCCCACATCTCTAATTCCCCCCCCCACTTAGGGAATTCCCTGGCGGTCCAGTGCTTAGGACTCGGTGCTTTCACGGCCAGGGCCACGCGGCGCGGCCAAAGAAACAAAACAAACAAACATCCACGTTTATCGAAAACCATATTGTGGAGTCCTGTGGATTTTCTTACATTTGAAAATCTTTTTTAATTGGATTCTAGGCATGATGGTTTTTTGAGGTTTTGGGATGCCATCTTCTTGGATGCTGAAGATGATTCTAATCTAAGTTCTAGGATAAATCCAAAAACCTTCCTGATACATTTTAAGCTTCCTTTCTGCTTATTATATAAGCTATATTCATTGAAATATATATTTCTCCTAGGCTTAATACCTCTTACTTGCTGGGTAAAAATATGAAGGAGCACAATAATGAAACTCTTTTACACTTATTATTTTGCTGTCTGCTTCGTACCGGTTTTCATTGAAATACTTGTCTATATGTGTTGTGGCTACCTATACATGCACATTTATTGCATTCTGTTGCTTGTTATGCATTTTTTACTGACATACCTTCTCTGTCTGTATGCATTGGCTAGGAATTCATTCACCTCTATCACCTCCATCGTGTCTTCTGGTTAATAGTATTCACTAAAATAGAGTGGGCAAAATTCACTTTCATAATATTGCATGGATAGTACAGAATGCCATTTGTTAGTAAATTCATTAGGCTTCGATACTTGCCACATACCCCAGTTTTCATTAATATCTATGGATTTCTTTTTCGTTAACGTAATATGCTTGTCATGATTTTTCTTTGTCTTTCTAGAACTTATTGTATCTTCCTCCATATAAATCATACGCAATAGATCAGCTTATTCATCTATTAATTATTACTGCTATTATTATTGGTGGTGGTGTTATAACCACTTTACAGGTGAGGAATCTGAAGTAATCAGATAACTCTTCCCTTTCCAAAAGCACTTAAGAAATCCACTTTCGGGTAATCATTTTGAGGTAGGATGAGAAACCAGGCTTGAAGAGGGCAAAAATGACTCTTTCAATTCACCAGTTGGACTGAGCTGTACGTCACCTCTAGGTAATAGCGTGGGAACTGCACAAGCAAAGGGAGACACTGAAGACGACCATGGTAACAGCCGTACTGTTTTCTAATGGACAAAAAAAATGCCTATATTATAAGTTCTATTTCTCCTGCTTTCTGGCAGTATCATGCTCAGAGTGGAGTCCTGGCAAGGAAGTCAGGATACTTAGGTTCTGAAACCTGGTAATGATACTAACATAATGAGAGAACTTGAACAAGTCAACCCGACCTCTCTGAGCCTCAGTTTCCTTACTCACGAAATGAGACTGAGAACATCGAAGTTCTCTAAGGGCCTCCTAGTTCTAAAATGCTTCCAGTCTAGGAAATAGCATAGAAGTCAATACGAGTGCAGGCTGAAGGGAAAGACAGGGCAGGGAGAAGGTTGCTTCCAGCCTAGAGAACAATCTCTGAACCACACCACTTGGCTCTTCTGCCCGTCTGTGCCCAAGATGGGAGCACAGGCAGTGAATAGAGAAGAGTGGAAAACT
Source organism: Balaenoptera borealis (assembly GCF_965194805.1). NCBI lineage: Eukaryota > Metazoa > Chordata > Mammalia > Artiodactyla > Balaenopteridae > Balaenoptera > Balaenoptera borealis. Next base: position 5,415 of record NW_028121869.1, on the reverse strand, counting down.
GCTCAGTCCTTACAGCCATCATTAACTGTCTGATTTTGGGTTTCTCAGGAAGTAGTGATAGTAGAGGTGTCCTGATAGCAAGAACCTTCAGATGATGCCGTTCCTCAAACGTAGTGAGAATTTCTCAACCTCCCTGAGTTTTTCATGACCCTCTTGTTCTTACAGAAAATTTCCAACATCCATCTCTACTTGGAACTCTAAATTCTCTGCAGCATTCTCCTCCTGTGGTGAGCAATGCAACTTCCCTAACACGAAGTGTCTGCAACTTCTCCAGAGTCTCTGCCCCTGCCGTCAGTTCGGCATCGGCTACTGGTACCCCTTTCCAGACACTCATGGGTAGTGCCTACCTTTACCAACATTCTAGCACGACTATGTTATCTGGAGTTACTGACCACAGCCAGATCTCCACTTCAGCTGCTTCCTATCCAGGTGTTCTTGAGTGGGACATCACAGCAAGCACTGAAAAGAATTCTTCTTCACTCGGAGACTTTACTCTGGCACTCACTGACCGCCACACAGCTGCCTCCTCCATGTTTCTGGCAGCCCAGTATGATAAAACTTCAGACGCCAAGAACATGGTCCCTCTACATCCATCGCTTTCTGCCAGCCTTGCTCAGGGAACACCATCTCAGATTCCAAATCAGGGGCAGAGCCGCCTGTCACTTCCCTGCCAGGACGGAAGCCAGGTATATTACTATAACCAAGGCACACTGGGGTCTTTACTGTATGGAGAACTTGGCTCCCTGCCCGCAATCCTACGGCTCGGCGTCATACACAGGAAGTCGGGCCTCTGGGCAACCAGAAATGGGAATGGGACTGAAGGAGATTCAGCCCACAAATATCCGACCACCAGCTTCCACCTCTGCAGTCTGCCACCCTGTGTCTGCTCAACGCATCACAGAAACAAGTTTTCAAGGTGAGTATAACAAACGCCAGAGAAAGTTGAAGAATGAGGTCGGCATTCAAAAATGGGGTCAAATCGACAGCTGGGAAGGGGTGTAGAGGCAGGTAGAATTTAGATCCTGAGCCTTTAATAACCACTACCTTCGCTCAGTGCCCTCTGTTTTTAGACTCTATATGAGAACACCTAGGGCTTCCCTGGTGGCGCCGTGGTTAAGAATCCGCCTGCCAATGCAATGCGGGGGACACGGGTTCGAGCCCTGGTCTGCGAAGATCCCACATGCCGTGCAGCAACTAAGCGCATGTGCCACAACGACGGAGCCTGCATTCTAGAGCCCGTGAGCCTCAACTACCGAAGCCCACGTGCCTACAGCCCATGCTCCGCAACAAGAGAAGCCACCGCGATGAGAAGCCCGCACACCGCAACCGAGAGTAGCCCCCGCTAGCCGCCAACTAGAGAAAGCCCGTGCACAGCAATGAGAGACCCAGTGCAGCCAAAAAAATAAATACGTAGAATAAATAAGTTCAAACAGTAAATAAATACATAAACATAAATTACAAAAAAAAGAACACCTAATGCAGGTGGGAAGGTGGGAGGGCCACTGTAGAGGTCATCTATGCTACATGTACAAGAACGCCGAGAGCACACCAATCGGTACCACACTTTTCACTGCTGTAGCCGATCGTTCCCCCTGTACTGCCACACTGTAGCACTCCCTTCCCTCATCTACTGCTATAGTCTCTTCGGAAGGTGTTTCAGAACTCTTGTTATGTGAGTGCCAGTTGAACTGTCCTCACTTCCTTCATTTATACCAGGATTGAAGACCTTGTGGTCCGAGATCCTGTCCAGAGAGCAAGCAGGCTAAGACTCTGTCTTTGTTGATGTGTTTCATCAGCAAGGGCTCTACCCCCTCTCCTAGTTCATGGTGTGACGTGTTCTTGGCCTCTCGGGAAAGTGGGGAGAATGGAAAGGACCCTATATGAGAATGCTAGGCTTTGTAAAACATTTCAGGTTTTTAAAAATAAGACTCATTTTGTATTGGACTTATAACAGTCCTATGAAATACAAAGCGAGCCGAGAATCAGCGACAGGAAAGGCTCACCAGTAAGAATTACAACAGTCACCGCTTACCTCGTAGCATAGGGCACTGTCCATGATCCTTAAGAAGAGTTAGTAGAAATGCCTTGCCCATCTTGCCCCTGAACCCCTTGAAAGGTACACGACTGCTGTGTTGGTGTTTAGGGGGAGCATCTCACTTACCAGGGACTGACTTCTCCCTTGATCCCTTTGTAGGGATGGAGACCTCCCCCCTGGTGATGAAAAATTCCCTGGGATTGCAACCTCCAAGCCAGACGTTTTGTGTGACACAAAGTCAAGAACTCCCCAAGTCCTGCAGTAGCAGAAACAGCCACATACTTGAGAGTAACCCACCATCTGAACTTGGGGACATTTCAGTGACAGCTCCAGTCCAGAGTGCCAGGCGTCTCCTGGCCCTGCCTCCAGCTCCAAGCCAGGGACAAATAGAGAGTAAGCACGTGGATGATATCAAAACCAAGCTTTCAAAGCCTCTGGATGCCTACCAGATCCCAACAGAGAACCAAGATCCTCCACTACTCCCTTTAGGAATCCCTGATATTCACCAGCCGCTGGCCTGCACCGATCCCCTCAGCCAAGAGGAGCAGCCTGGTTCTGAAAATGCTGATCTGGGAGAGAACAGCCGGAGTCGTCAGGACCTAGGGACACTTGAAAATGGGATTGAACCTAGCAGTGGTCTTGCAGACATTACTACACTGGCGGAGGATATTCACCTTCCCCAGCTCTTTAATCCTTTGAAAGATCTTGATCAATCCCAAGGTCCCAACGTGATCAAAGCTAAAGACACCAGAGCCATTAAGGTGAATCAGGTGCAGGAAAAGCCAAGTGTCATAAAGGTTCCCTCTGATCAACCCAGGAAGAACAAACAGAAAGCCTCTGAGCCTATCAGTGGCGCTCCCAAGGCCAAAATCCAGCCAAAGAATCCAGAGTGCCTGTTAGGGGGAGAAGTGGTTACATGCCACGCTGCAGTCAGTGACAGGGCTCCTGTGAACACGGCCAAGCACTCTCAAGGCAAACCTCAGAAAGCTGCATCCAGAAAGATCAGCAAAACTAAGAGCCACGGGCAGGAAAAGACCAAAAGGACCAGAGGGAGAAACAAGGCTGAGGAGAACAAGCAGTCAGGGAACAAAGTCAAGGCAGAAGAGAAGCCAGCAATCCCCCACACGAAGCGAAAGGAACACCAAACTGAGCTTCTCCAACAGAGCTTTCAAAAGCCTCGAACCTCCCTTGGCGTGCGCATGCTGGAGTCTGTGAAGGTTCTTCATGCGCTGGGGAAGAAGAATGAGACGAAAACTGGGCTCTCTTCCTGTCGGCTCTTGGGAAAGTCAAGCAACCCCAAAGACCCCCAGCCACCCCCAGCTATCCAGCCATGGCGGCATACCCCACGTGAGGGGAAGGGTCCTGAGAAAACGCAAGTCCAAGCCCAGAAACCAGACAGCAGTGCTGAAACAGAGTGTCCGTCTCCAGCCCAGTATGAGCGGCCTCCTCCTGGGAAGGTCAAGTTGATACCTCTGCCTTTTTCTGCCTGGGACAAGCCTCAAGCTCGACCCGCTCCTCGGAGGCCACAGTCTCTGGCCTCACATCGGCCTGCTGGGGCTTACCGTGCCCAGCCTGGTTCTACTGACTCAGCTCAACCTGCTGCAGCCAATTCATCCCAGCCAGCTCCTGCCTCTTTGCCAGGCCCCGCCAAACCAGCTCAGCCAACTGTGACCAACCCAACCCAACCGGCTTGGACCAACCATACCCAGCCTCGTGTCCCTCAGTCTGCTGCTCCTAGGCCTGCACCCTCCAAAACTTCATCTGGCGCTCCTCTCCAGCGGGGGAGCCTGTTCCCCCTGCTGTGAATAAGCGCCAGTCCCCACCCAAGCTCCAAACCCAATTTCTACTCCAAGACTTCAGCAAGCAACGAGTTCCATGGAGGGAACCCAACGTGCCTGAGCCAGTCATGTCAAAGCCCATCGAACAAGAGCAGAGGCCAGAGCGAGAGGCCATGAAGAGGCGGGCTCAACAACAACGGGAGAATGCTGCCAGATACACCTCTTCGGGCAAGCTGCAATTTTTCACCGAGAGGGAAAACGAAATGGAAATTGCCGACTACTACGGATACGTCAAGTGAGAGCTGCTAGGATTCTTGGTGCCACCTTGGCTACCAGCTGTTCTTCCATACACAGGTAAGACAGGTATAGAACTGAATAAGTAAATGGAATACAATTAATAGACGAGTAACAAACCTTTCGAATTTTCAGATGCTGCTAACTGGGGCGTGAGAAAGGAAGGACTGAAAGTTGGATGGGAGAATGAAGGAAAGGGGTAAAAACTGAGCAAAGAGGAAGGAACTTGGCCCAGGGCTAGGAAGGCCAAAAGAGACGTATGGATTTAGGAAAGGAAGCAGGAGCGAGGATGAAATGGCAGAAGTAAAAAGCAGGGTCAGAGGTCTGGGTTGAAAGAACACAATTGGAGTAGAGTTGAAGGTGACAGAAGATGAGTCTAGGTTTACTAGGAGAAATAGAAAAAGTCTCTCGGGGACGCTGGCCTTAAGTCTCACAACCACCAGATAGGTATTTCAGAAAACAAGAGGTTCAGGACACATCTCTGAAAGGTCTGAGTTGCCTTATTCAGGTGTGACTGTAGTGGGGGAATAGGGAAATCTACCAGAGAAGTGGCTAGGGCTCAGAGTTATCCTAGGGGCAGCTGACGACAGGGGCAGAGCCAAGGGAACTGCTGGATCAGGAGGCCCACGAACAAAGCAGGGGCATAGCCGCCTGTCACTTCCCTGCCAGGAAGGAAGCCAGGTATATTACTGTAACCAAGGCACACTGGGGTCTTTACTGTATGGAGAACTTGGCTCCTGCCCGCAATCCTACGGCTCGGCGTCACACACAGGAAGTAGGGCCTCTGGGCAACCAGAAATGGGAATGGGACTGAAGGAGATTCAGCCCACAAATATCCGACCACCAGCTTCCACCTCTGCAGTCTGCCACCCTGTGTCTGCTCAACGCATCACAGAAACAAGTTTTCAAGGTGAGTATACAGACGGCAGAGAAAAGTTGAACAATGAGGTCAGCATTCAAAAATGGGGTCAAATCGACAGCTGGGAAGGGGTGTAGAGACAGGTAGAATTTAGATCCTGAGCCTTTAATAACCACTACCTTCTCTCAGTGCTCTCTGTTTTTAGACTCTATATGAGAACACCTAGGGCTTCCCTGGTGGCGCCTGCCAATGCAGGGGACACGGGTTCGAGCCCTGGTCTGCGAAGATCCCACATGCCGTGCAGCAACTAAGCGCATGTGCCACAACGACGGAGCCTGCATTCTAGAGCCCGTGAGCCTCAACTACCGAAGCCCACGTGCCTACAGCCCATGCTCCGCAACAAGAGAAGCCACCGCGATGAGATGCCCGCACACCGCAACCGAGAGTAG
>NW_028121870.1:0-38034 GCF_965194805.1 Balaenoptera borealis | reverse complement strand
CTCAAGTGAGTTGGGAGTGACACAGAAGAGCCACACAGATGCCTCCAGCGCTGCTCTGTATTCCAACCAGTCCAGGGAGGCAGTGTCCATCATGCCTCCCCCTCCATGCCCCTCCTTGCAAGCTGGGGGCAGTTCCTTGGCTTTACCTTCCTGAATGACAGAAAAGAGAATAGTAGCTTAAGCAGTATATACTGGGGTGGTAGGAAGTTCCAACACAAACCCGCCTCCCCTTCCAAGCCAGCAGGATCCCACCCCCATCCTGCCTTTCTGCTCATTGACAGCGCGGTCACGGACTCTGGGCAATAACAGAGACAACTGAAAGATAATGATTAGTTTACAGACTAAGGGCTGTGCCCCACTTTCTCTTCTTTGCAGATGCTATATTCCTTGGAAGCTTCAGATTAACGAAGATTTCTGTCTCTTTTTGTTCTTTTGTATTTTAAATCAATTTTTGACTTTACTGTTTTTAAGAAAGAAACAGATTTGTTCCCTACTCCTTCTCTCCTCTGACACATGCAGAAGCTACATTTTTAGGCCTTTAGTACTGTTTTTCTTCTGATGCATGTGACATCTTAATAATTCTAACACCAGGGGTAGAGAAATGAAAAAGGGAACAGCATGACAAAATACTTCAGGGCCATTTTGGAATTAGTGATATTTTTCAGGAGTGATCAATTACATTACTTAACTGGAGAGCTCAGATTATAAAGAGAAATATAATTAGTGGCAAATGTGGTGAGATATATAAAGATAGATAGGCGAACTAAGGAATGAGAGCTCATCAATTTTTTCAGGTTCCATCAGGAGGGCAATTGTTTTACTGCAAAGCTCCATCCCAATGATTGGAAAGCAAAAGCAAGCACACTCTGAGCATTGGCAGTCCTCAAAGGAAAGTGCATCAGCTGAAAGTCAGCAGGTCTGCATCTGGTCTACCATTGATTACTGGGCAATTCACTTACCCTGACTGTGTCTCAGTTTCCTCCTCTGTAAAAGAGGGTTAATGATGCCTATTCTTCCTGCCTCCCTTGGAGCTGTTGTGAGGCTTAAATAAACCATATGGATGTGGACTTGCTTTGAAAATTAAAAGCCCTAAATACATGCAAAGGGGGATTAGGAATATTAACGCTATTTGAGCTGGATCTTGCAGAATAAGTAGGATTTGACTTTCTGGAAATAGATATGAGGGATATCAATTAAAGGATACAGAACAAGCAAGGCATCAAACCCATACATTAGTTTGGCTGTACCATAGAATATTGAAACAGAAGAGGAAAATATTACATCCAAAATGTGGGCTGGAACCAGAACACAGGGGCTTAGGAGTTGCAGCTTTTTGCCAAAGCACGAGCAACCACTGACTAGTTCTGGTGGGGGAGAACAGGATCTAGGCAGCTTTGCAGGAAGGTGAAGCTAGGAGTGCAGAGCAGAAGGCATTTGTCCGAAGGGAGTTGGTTAGAAATTTATGGTCCGAAATAAAAGATGCCTACACTGGGGCATTGGATATGAGAAAAGATGCACCGTGGGAGAATTACTGGGACAGAACTCACGGGGCTGATTGAAATGCCACGGAAGGAGCTGGGGATACGGGAAAAAGGGAGGAATCAAAGATTACTTCAAGGATTGCAGTCTAAATTCCTGGGAGAATGGCCATGCCGTTGACAAAATCTAGAATGCAGGTTGAGGGGCACTTTAGGGTGGGAATGGAGAATTTATTAGCATAAATGTGATAGATCCTGCCGATGTTGATTTTAAAGTGCTGTTGAGACCTACAGCTAACACTGCCAGTTAACTGCCTGTAAAAATTGCCAGGCTTAGGGCTTAGGAGAGTGGTCAAGACATTTTGAAATCATTAGGAAAGTGGAAAAACCAGGAGAATTGGGGAACTCTTTGAAGGGTATGAGAAGAGACAAGGGGATGGCGGCAAGATTTTCAGGAAGTTTACCAGAAAGTGAGGTGGGTGTGTAGATTTAACGCTCATGGAATTTCCTGCTGCCCTTCGAAAGCATCTTACCTTTCTCGCAAGGACAGGAAGGGGGAGAGGACTCAGTATTATCTCCTCCTGTGAGGAAGCAACCTATGGGCCACAGAGGTTGTAAGAATGTTTGTTAAGATGCGTTCAATCACTGGCGTGGCACTTAAGGAGGGGAAGGGATGCAGCTCTGTTGGAGTCCTCCAAAGCCATCATTAGCCGCTCTGGCCTCCGGGAGTCTGGGAGATTACTTTGCAGCTAATTGGGAATCACTCTTGAGGATCAATACCATAGGTTGATTCTCTATGTCCAGAGCCAGAAAATTAGCTCTTCTCTGAGAACATGGATGGTCTGTGTGGCTGCTTTGTTAATAGAAAGCTACACAGCTCTTGACTGAAGTGTATTACAAACCAGTAGCTTCCAGATATGGAGGAGCCATCGGCTTGCAGCTTCCCTGAAACACAGTGATAGGCTCGGCACTGTCATCGAAGGAAGGAAACTAATTGTACCAGCCGACTGGAAACTACAGCCATATAACTTTCCATTTCATGGCTCAAAATTCCACTCCCGATTTGCAATGCCAAAAACGGCATCTTTGCTTTGGTATCTCCCAGTGCCTGGGTATTATTTTTATTGCTCTGTTTATGTGTGTGCATGTGTGTGAGTGTTTATTTTTGAAATCTCAGACACATGTTTTACAGGAAGAGTATTGGCATTTCAGAAGTCATTGATGTTTTGGGTTATTGTCTACCAGGGATGTGGGTCATTGCCGAACAACCTGACCAAACGTCGTCAGGCTTGCAAACCTGTTTTCAAGTGAGATGTTCTAAAACAATATTTATAGCAAAATTATGACGTCGAGGCATCTAAATGTAATCCATTTTTAAATCTCATTTTTTCCTCTCTGATTCCTTCAATCTAATTAGGCTCACATTATTACAGAGAGTAATCATTCCTTTCTTCTAATAACATTCATGGATAATTTTATTTCTCATTTCCAGCCTCCTACTCCTGTGGTGTAATTAGTGTCTTTGGCACCTCGTGATGCTCAGAATGAGTTGCAGCTGCTAATTGCTAATTGAAAAATTAGAAACTCAGTTAGAAAAAAGATCTAATTAAAATGAAATTAGATAAAATCCCTTCAAACCAGCTCCTTTGTCTCTCACTCTCTCTCACTCACTTTTCTTTTCTTTTTTTTTTTTTCCCTTATGCCTTCAGTTTTTCACCACAGAACTATTAGCACTTGCAAAATATGTGTAATTGCTTAAAGTAAAATACCTTTCTGTATCAGGCTATCCAATGGTCTTTAGGAGGGAGCTAGGGAGAGGTTTTTTTTTTTTTTTTAAACTTTGGGTTTATTTATTTATTTATTTATTTATTTTTGGCTGTGTTGGGTCTTCGTTTCTGTGCAAGGGCTTTCTCTAATTGCGGCAAGTGGGGGCCACTCTTCATCGCGGTGCGCGGGCCTCTCATTATCGCGGCCTCTCTTGTTGCGGAGCACAGGCTCCAGACGCGCAGGCTCAGTAATTGTGGCTCACGGGCCCAGTTGCTCCGCGGCATGTGGAATCTTCCCAGACCAGGGCTCGAACCTATGTGCCCTGCATTGGCAGGCAGATTCTCAACCACTGCGCCACCAGGGAAGCCCCTAGGGAGAGGTTTTTGACAATTAAATTCAACTTCAGAACTTGGGTTTTCTTTCTGTTCCTGTTCCATTCGTGAAACATGAGTTCTACCTTATAAATAAGACTTCCAAGCTCTCTCTGGGGGACAAGTGTGTGGTCAGCCCCAGGTCTTTTTCCTTTGTGTTTGGAGGGGTCATTGCCAGCCTCGTAACTGGGAGCTATAGGGATCCACTCACTTCTTGCTGCAAATCCATTCCCACTCTCTCCTCTATGGCGTTGTCCCACCTGACAAATAATGATCTAGTAAATTCCCAGCACTATAGGAGACACAGAGTTAAATAAGTCCCTTCTGCCTCCAAAGTGCTAACAATCTGTTGAGAAGTCTAGATGGAAAGGCGTAACAACAGAATAAGAAAACATATCATCAAATGCAAAACACTTAGTTTAACCTTTCAAATGTTTTTGAGCACCTTCTTACTACGTGCCAGGCGCTAGTCATACAAAATATACGCCACATACTGCCTGTCCTCAAGGAGTTCATATCTTGACATACATGAAAAAGTGACTTATAATATATGAAAAAAGCAAAAATAGCAACCAAAAGTTGTTGAATTAATGCAGAAATATGGGTGATGAATTCTTGTGGGTTAAAGAGGTTATCAGGGAATACTTTACTTAGAAGTGACCCACCCATAGGATTTTGAAGGATGAGTAGGAGTCCACCAAGAGGACAAGAATTTTAGACAAGAAAACCTGTTCCAAAAAAGACACATAAAACAATATGGTGACTTCTGCAGCTATGAATTATTTGGTATTTTTGAAGCCTAAATTGAGAGGTGTGTAGCAGGAGATGAGGCTGGGAAAGTGGATTAACCCAAATTACGGTTTGGATTGCAAAGAATCTTATGTGCTTTTGAGGGTTAAAGGAGACGTGCGCTTGAATATTTGGGGGAAAGTTTCTTAGGCAATATAGGATTTAAACAATAGTAGGATCCATAAAAGTGTTCAGGGGGGAGATTTTTTGGAGTAAGAGGAACATTCTAGATTAAACAAAAAGATAGGAAAGACTTTGAATAGTTGAGTTTGACTACAAGAGAGGGAGTAGTTTAGGAATACATATAGAGAAAAATAAAGTGAATTCAGATTATGATTAAAAATCAAACAAGGAAGTTTATTTTATAAAACAATAAAAGTAGGCACTTTCATGCCTTCCTTTGCAGATGTGAATACTGAGACTTGGAAAGCTTAAATAATTTATCCAAGGTCACGCAGCTAATTTGTGACTTTGGGGGATTCCAACCCAACTTCTGAAGCGATTCCGTCTACACTTCATCAGCCTACTGCTGTAGGCTCCCAACTCAGGTCAGTGTCCATTGCACCATCTCCACCCTCTATACATTCTGAAGGGGGCGACTGAGACTCTGCAGACTCAGCAGATGCCCTCTCCCTCAGTCCGTGGCAGGACTGGGGAACGGATCCTGGCATTCTCTGACTTGCCAGCCCCTCCTGGTTCAGCAAAAGAGGCAGTCATTACCAACTGATCTGCGAGCTGGCACTTAGGGGAAGCTATTCTATCCTTTAAGAATTCTCAGTCGACAAAAAGCAAGGAGATAAATGAGAAAAAGTGGTGGACTCATGGGCCAAGGGACTGCTTCCCTGCATGTGCTGTGGAAGGAGAGAGCTGGGAACAGCCAAAACCAGGAATTCATTCACACAATAATACTGTGTCTAGAAAGCTTCTACATGAGTAATCTTATTTTCTGCTTGAGGAATGACTGCCCAAACAGAAAACGTAAGTATAAATGTTCTGTTCCTCATAATTTATTCTAATCCTAAAAGATAATGGAATGACAATTAAAATATGCCTTGCCTTCAAGGAGTCCTTCTTTATAGCTAACTTACATTTTTCATGATGCAATTCAGCTTACTTTCTTCTAGTTTATCACAAGGAAACCCGCTGCTTTTAACCAACCTACAACTTCTAGAATAATTAAAGCTCTCTGGTTTGTTCATGACTCAACATGCTTAACAGAGCTAAGGTAAATGGGTGAGGAAGATATAAAGTTATGTTAGTGTGTAAGCATCAGATCAGACTACCTGGATTCAAATCCTAACTCTTCTACCTAATTGTGTAAGTTGATAAACCCCTCCATGATGATGATGATGACAAAAGTGACAGTAAGTATTTGTACAGTTTGGGGACAGTCAAATGAGATGTATACTTGTTCAGCACATGTTTGACACAGCCTGTGCTCAGTAAATGTTAGCTATTATCGTTATTGGGACAAGAGAGTAGTAAGGAAATAAAAAAAGGTGAGGAGAGAAGAATAGAAGAGAGTGATGGCTGATCTTATTTATAGCACTTAGCTCCGTGCCTGGCAGAGACGAAGCCCCCTGTGCTTATGGCTTGATTACAGAATGGATGCCTGGATAGCACCAATTCTTTGCCTGATTTGCTACACGTCATTTTTAGTCACCTAAGCTGCATTGGTCCCATGCTATTTTTTTGGAGTGAGGTGTTCTAAAGCATACTGAGATAGGAAATGATACACTGACAATCGCCTGTTTGGCATTTCTGGAAGGAGGCTGAACAAGTAAGAAAAAAGGATGGTAAACTAGTCAGGAGAATCAGCCTAAATTCAATTTTAGGAACTGACACCAGAGGGAACTCCTTCTGCTGTGGCAGGAACAGATGCCTGTGCTCTCCTGCTCTTCCGCTTCTCCATGCTTGCTGAGCTCCTGGGTCTTCTCTCGAAAGGTATACCCCGGGGCTCTTCTGTAAAGTTTCTGAGAAGTTTTCTTCACCCTCCTACATCTTACTTTTGGGGAGGAATCTGATAACTGGATAAGATGTAGATAAAAACTATGGGAAAGTTAGGTAAAATTACCCCTTCCTGGAAAAGAAAGTTAAAGAAGGATTTTCTATACATGCCAATTTACTCCAAGGGGCATGTTTTAGAAACAGGCTTCTAAAACTGTTCAAAGGTAGCATTTATGGATTACAAATTGTGATACCCTTAAAATTCAGCAATGATCAGCTCAAGTCTCGAGAAATAGATTGGGTAACTTGCCTCTTTGCTAAACGATTCCCTTGTATATCACCTCTTTCCATTTTCCTCTTACACAAAGCATCCTTGCACATCAACACAAAATAATTCAGCGTAACATACCGGGGGAGAAGCATTTTCCCCCCCTTTGACCTAAAGTCTCTCTTCTCTCAAATAGGTATCTGGGGAGCTCCCCAGCTTTTCAGACTCTATGCTCTAAAGGTGAAGTTGAGAAATTGTGCAAAGGAAAGACAGAATGTGAAGCACATCCATATTCAAAGCATGATTCTGTTGGATAGGTCAGTCCTTCCAGTGTTCAACTTCTACCTCCACACACCCTGCAAACAGTAGCCAAGATGGCAAAGCTATTGCTATTCTACATCATAGCAAAGGGATTTAAAAAGAAAGGTGACTTTGAAGGATTCAAGGTGAAAGTCACTGTCAGCTGGCAGAGCTGGCTGTTTGCAGAGAAGGAATTCACTAGGGGATAGAAGATGGGCTGGGGGCTTTAAGTCCTTGATAAGGCTAAGCTTCCCATCTCAGAGAAACAGGTCATCCTACTAATTGTCTGTCATGTCACTCTGGCTCATCATAGAAACAGATAATTTCCTTCTCTGGGTTTTTCAAATCCATTTATAGTTGTGAAAAACCCTTCCCACCCTTTCTTCAGAGATTCTAGGAACAAGAGTAAAGGTGATAACCACTGGAACAATTTTCTTCAAGGAATTTTGTTAATATCTTTGCAGGAAGGCAGATGCTCTAACTCAGTCACCACAATACCTTTAAGAAAATAGATGCAGTTTTATGGTTTCAAGCTACTTAGAGGCAGAGATAAAATAGTGGGAAACGTACTCAAGGGGAATAATACAGCGTATTATGAGATCTGGGTAAATGTACATAGGATTTGGACAGTCTGGCCCAAGGGCTGCCAACATCAAATATTCAAATAATCTAGATTCTATTATATGCAAACACCTTGAATCATATAACATGGTGTAGAAGCTATTAGAGAGAAATAGTGATAAGAAATGCAGAGGGATGACACCAAGGGAGGCCTGGCTTCTAGAAGGCCTAATAAGACTGTGGTGAATTTGCCAAGGTTTAGAGACTACCCCTCAGCTTTACAGGTTCAGAGGCTCAATTTTGTCCATTTCCTAGAGTTCATTAGGGAGACTGATACCATCAACAATAACATGAGATGTTCAATAAAACTGCACCTATTGTGTGCCCTTCACGATGTTAAAGAATGGCAGAGTCCAGTGCAGGGGAGAGAGTGACCCCCTGGAGAGGGGATCTGGGTACTATTTATCTCTGTAGCTTCAGTGTCCAGCCCTGTGCCTGGTCCCTAATTACATTTTGATGGATGACAAATGACCACTCAATGACCTAGTGATTGGCTGGCTGGTTGAGTAGATGAGTGAATAGATGGGGATAAATGGGTGGAGAGATGAGAGGCATGGAGAAGAGAGAAAGAGTGAGGGAAGGGACCATAGTAATGGTCCTAGCTGATATTTATTAGACAGTATTATGTGCCCAGCTCTCTGCTAAGTGGTTTTGCATACATTAATCTCTAAATCCTCACTACAACCCCAAGAGGATGGAAAGGTTGTATTTTCCATTTTATAAGTGAGGAAGCTGAGGTTTAGAAGAAGGTAACATGGCCGAGGACACCCAACTAGTAAGTGGTAGAGTCAGAATAAATTCACAAGAGATTAAGGCATAAAAATAGAAATTTTTTATTGTGCAATGAGAACTAGAACTTCTAAGTTGACACTACACTTTCATTCTCTGGCAAGCATAGTATCTTCCTCTTGACAAGCTACATAGGAAGCCAAGTGTAATTAGAAGTGTTCTTGTGGAGGATAGCCTCAGAATGAGGAAGTGCCTATGTGGTTTAAATGTTTAATATTGTCTAGTGCCTTCCTGCAATGTCCATAATAGGGATATACCTGCCAGGTGGATCAAACCCGCATTTGACTCTTTGGAATATCTTCTCCCCTGGACATTGCTCAGATGGATGTGTCTATGTTCCATGCTTCTATTGCTCATCTTTTAAGTTTATCCTGGTAATCAGAGACTCTTTAATACCATTTTTAATGTTCCTATTCTTATACACTTTGTGTGGAATGTATAGTTATAAACAGCTACTCTTGTTTCCCTCATTGTTCAATTCCTGGGGTGTGTCTCAGTGTTATCTAGTTAGTGCTTCATTATTTGCAGATGACATGATACTATACATAGAAAATCCTAAAGACACCACCAGAAAACTATTAGAGCTAATCAATAAATTGGCTCAAGTTGTAGGATACAAAATTAATATTCAGAAATCTGTTGTATTTCTATACACTAAGAACAAAATATCAGAAAGAGAAATTAAGGAAATGATCTCATTTATGATTCCATCAAAAAGAATAAAATACTTAGGAATAATCCTACCTAAGGAGGTAAGAGACCTGTACTCAGAAAACTATAAGACATTAATGAAAGAAATTGAAGATGACACAAAGAGATGGAAAGATATACTGTGTTCTTGGACTGGAAGAAGAAATATTCTTAAAATGACCATACTACCCAAGGCAATCTTCAGATTCAATGCAATTACTATCAAAATACCCATGACATTTTTCACAGAACTAGAACAAATAATTTAAAAATTTGTATAGAAACACAAAGATCCAAAATCTTGAGAAAGAAGAAAAGAGCTGGAGGAATCATGGTACCTGACTTTAAACTATACTACAAAGCTACAGTAATCAAAATAGTATGGTACTGGCACAAAAACAGACCCATCTCTCTCTCTCTCTCTCTCTACACACACACACACACACACACACACACACACACACACACAGAATGGAATACTACTCAGCCATAAAAAAGAATGAAATCTTGTCATTTGCAACAACATAGATGGATCTTGAGGATATTATGATAAGTGAAATAAGTCAGATAGAGAAAGACAAATACTGTATGATATCACTTACATATGGACTATAAAAAATACAGCAAACTAGTGAATGTAACAAAAAAGAAGCAGACTCACAGATATAGAGAACTAACTAGTGGTTACCAGTGGGGAGAGGGAATGGGAGAAGGGCAGTATAGGGTAGGGGACTTAGAGGTACAGACTATTATGTAGAAAATAAGTTACAAAGATATATTTTACAGCTCAGGGAATATGGCCCATATTTTATAATAACTATAAATGGAGTATAACCTTTAAAAATTGTGAATCACTATATTGTACACTTGTTAACACATAATATTGTACACCAACTATACTTCAGTAAAAAAAACATAAAGTTAGTGCTCAGTAAGTGGTGGTTCATGGGGAAGGAAAGTGATTTGCTTAGCTGGATGAAGCCAGGCCTCCTGATCCTAACCTGGTGCTTTCCCACCGTATTATACCCACTGGATGAGTGAATTAATATCATTTCACAGAATCTTATATCCATCAAATTAAAGTTGTTTTTAATGAGATGTGTCATGGTTTTTTCAATGTTCCATGAGTTCAGTGGAGTATGGGGTTTTTTAGCTCTAAAGGCTTTATGCCTGCTCTCTCTGATCTCCTCCAGCCAGCGACCTGCCCCAGCCTGCTGGCTCCCAGTACTTAGTGCTGAGTCTGAGTGGGTCTCTGTCTTGTGGCTTACGTACTTTGGAAACCCAACTATAAATCATATAAATAACTCTTCATGTGAAATAAGCAGATGCCAAGTCACGCATCTCTTAAATCCACATACCTTCCCAATATGTCTATTTTTACAACAAAATATCAAGATTACCAGGTGTGCTGGATACCTGTCAATCCTACAGTTAATCACAAATGCTCCCTTCTGTAGCAAGACTCTTCTCACATGCCCTTCTTAACCTTTCAGGACTTTGAAGGTAAAGTGATGACACGAGAAGTTCTGGGGAGGCTGAGTGTCTTCTGGGATTTTTTTCCCACAGTGAGGAAGCTGGACGAAAATATGACTTACCATGGAGGATAACTGATGAGTTATTTTCTACAAAAAACAAGGAGTTATTTACAGGGATTTTGCCCATAAGGGAAGAACACTGTCCATTTGTTCCATGGTAGGTATATGTATTAACAAAAGAATTCCTCATTTTCCTGTCCTCTCCCATCTCCCTACACACACACACACACACACACACACACACACACACACACAACCCTCCAGTGGAAAGCCTGAGAATTAATCATGGCTGGGCTTACACAGGTAAATAGGCCTTGCCATCATTTTTTTTCCTATATTTTTTCTACTTCTGGGTAATGTGTCCTATATGTTCTCCAAGTACTTTATTATCTGCTTATTTTCTTGATTCACCTCCTTCTCTAGCTAGCAATTTCACTGGTACAGCTAAAAATTCCTTTTAATAGTTTCTTTTAGCTCATTTGAAAACATCTCTCTTTCCCCAGTCCTTTCATGCTAGACTTGGCTTTATCCTAAACTAATCTCTGTGGCAGCAAATTAAGGTCAATATATATTAAATATACCACCAATCAGAGTTTATAATGAGAATCCTTTCATTTATTAGTTTTGTTTTAAATTAAGTGGAATGATCAATGGGAGGGACTCAGAGCACTGAGGATCACACTTGGAATTCTTCCAGCTAACAGCAGAATGGGAGTCACTTGTGTACCTTCAGATATTCCTATGTTAGCACATTCTGAGGAAGTCAGCTTAGGCGAATAAACACTGCTCAACCTGTCCATGGGTTTGGAGCAACCTAGCTTCTAGCATTTACAGGACCCCAGGGAGGAAGTACCAAATGAAGTCTCACATGCTATGTGTCTATGTGTCTAAATCTTCTAAATCAAGGTAAAAAACTATGAAATGAAATATGTTCTAAATGTCTACATTGACAATTATATCTAAGTAATAACTTGAAGACCAGGTTTTCATTTAGAATTCTTAGACTCCTCAGAGTTGTTAAATATGATAGCATGGGGGCATGGGAAGGCCTGGCCCCTGCCTGGCCCATGGTCCTCCTTCTTTTTCTTTCCACTCCTGAATCTGACTTGCAAGGGATCTTGTGAGCATTCATGTGATGTCATAGCCTGCACATCCAAGCTCTGTCCAGTCTTCACCACCAAACCTCTCTCTCCCCCTCAGCTTGTTGTGTGGGAAAACAGCAGACCTGGAGAAGAGGCTTACCTAGGTTCTAGAAGTGAACCTCAAGCTGATCGGGTAAGGGGTTGGGGGCCTAGGTACTCTTGAGTGTGGTCTAGATAGATGGGGTTGGGGGGGACACATAAACTCTGAGTAGACATTCCCCTTGGCCCCATGGACTTCTTCCTCCCTGGGGTGGGGAGCAGTTGGAGAAGGGGGACAAAGAGGGGCCCTCTAAGGATATTTCTATCTTATTTTTATTAGACAGTTTCCATTATTATAAGCAATAACCATTTTTATTAAATTAATAAGCCTTATACACTCTCAAGAATTCTCATAAATCATCCAGACTGCTGCAGTTTTAGCTCAATGAAACAATCCTCCACCCCTGTAGCGTCTACTCTCCTGCATCCGTTCAACCCACCCCACATCATAACAATATGTACACATGTGCACACACATTAACACACACGGATTGTCAGAGACAAATGGTCATCTCAATTGAGCCTTGGAAGTGCAACTCATACAGTAAATATTTCTGAGCTAGAAGAGCCCTGAGAAATTCTTATATCCATCCCTCTCCCTCTGTGTAGGGTAAGAACTGAGGTCAAGAGAAGGAAATAACTTGCACATGTTTGTTTGCTGACCCTCATTTCTTCAGAGCTGACTGTGACTCTGTGAAAACAGAAATAGTGGGGCCACTGATGGGGTCAATTCTGAGGAAAGGAAAGTAGTCAGGTGTCCCTTGACCAGTGGCTAACGGGGTGATCCACTAAGAAATCAACTCTTTATTTTTTTTCCTGTGTTAGAAAACTTCTGGTTACTCTTGGGGGAGGTTAACTAACCAAAAGGCATGGAAGTGTTTTCACTTGACTCTAGAGAGGGGAGATAGGCTATTTTGTTTCTAAGAACTGAACCATTCTTACCCAGAAGGAGGACAAAGATTTTTTTACAAATCAGGATTATAGAGGTAAAATTTACATATAATAAGAATCAACAATTTTAAAAGTACAATTTTATGAGGATTGCCATATGTTGACAGTCATAACTACCATCACCATTATGACACTGACCATTTCATACCCCCAGAAGCTCCCTCCTGCCCTTTTGCAGTCAATACCCACATCTACCCTCGGCATCCATGATCAAATGATCAGCTCTTTGCTACCATTGTTTTGCCTTTCCTAAAATTTCATAAAAATGGAATCATATAGTACAGGAGTCCCCAAACCCCGGGCTTGGGACTGGTACCAGTCTGAGGCCTGTTAGGAACCGGGCCGCACAGCAGGAGGTGAGCAGCCGTCAAGCGAGCGAAGCTTCATCTGCTGCTCCTCATCGCTCGCATTATGGCCTGAACCTCCCCTCCCCCGAGGTCCATTGAAAAACTGTCTTCCACGAAACCAGTCCCTGGTGCCAAAAAGGTTGGGGACAACTGAATATAGATTTTTATGGTTGGTTTCTTTCCCTTCTGAGATTTATCTATATTATTGCATATAATAGAAGTTCATTGATGAAATTAACCCATGATTCTTTAGCAAAATATTATTTACAAGGATTTAATAGTCCCTCTTTCTTTTTTGTTACTTTTTGTCTAGTTTTATTGCATTATGGTCAGAGAATATGGTACCCTATCTTTCAGAAATTGTTATAATTTTTTTTTCACTTAATGTACAATCCAATTTTATAGATGTTCTTTGGCACTGAAAAATGGAATGGTAATCTTTGTTTGTAGGGTACAAATCAATCTTATAATATTTTATATATTTTAAATTCTTCTTTTTTGTCTACTCTAAATTAAATTGTTTCATTTGTAAAAAAAAAAAAAAAGTAAGTTAGAAATCATTAACAAAAAATTACTGCAGTATGCCAAGTATTTGAAAATGACACAGCAATACACATCTTAAAAAAATAAAAATAAAAATTTAAAAATAAATAAATAAATTGTTGGTTAGTATTTAATTATACAGACATCCCACGATTTATTTATTCAATCACCAGTTGATGGACATTTGGATTGTTTCCAGTTTTTGACTGAGAAAGAAAAAAAAAAAAAAAGAGCATCCCCTGACAGTTGAAAGCTGACCTGACACTCACAGCTAGATCTTGTTATTCTCCTACAGGACGTAAACAAACTTACAAACACAAAACTCAGACAAGGTTACTTCAAGACCATGATACAATGAGAGAGCAAGTCTACTTTGTAATTTTGTCTGAGTTCAGAAAAAAACAATGTCATCTGCTACCCACAAGATACTAAACGTCCTTTTTCTCAGCTAAAATGAATGACTGCTACTTCTTTACTAATTAGAGCTGTATGTTTGTCTGCCCTCCCTATAGATTTATTATTCAGACACACATCATAGAATCGACTTTACTTTCTGACAGCCTCAGTCTAGAGTCAGACCCTACTTCATTAGGTTACCCCTCAAATCACCCGACTAGAGTTAAAATCCTATAATAGTTTCACTCCAGTGTCCTCTTACTAAGAAACCCCAAGATTCCCCATGGTATGTGTTGCTCCCTCACTGCAGTGAGTAATCAACTCAACTTGCTCAACTACAGACTTCTTCCTGGGGATTTTTGGCTGGAGGGCTGTTACTTTATATTCATGTACAAGTCTTTGTTGTGTACATGTATCTTCTTTTCTTTTGGATGAATCTGGTGGGGGGGATAGTGATTGCACTGGTAAGTATATGCCTAACTTGATAACAACTTGTCAAATTTTTTCCCAGAGTGATTGCAGCCTTCTGTGTTCCCAACAAGGTATGAGCTTTTCAGTTACCTCATCCTCCCCAGTACTTTATGTTTTTGGTCACTTTGACTTTAGTGGGTGTGTAGGTATTCCACTACAGTTTTAACTTTTATTTCCCTGTTCATTATTTATATTGAGTATCTTTTAATATACTGACATGAATTTATATATCTTTTTTTGGTGAAGTGTCTTCAAATATTTTGCCCATTTTTAAATTGTGTTGTTTATCTTTTATTGTGTTCTAACAATTGTTAAGAGTTCTTTATATATTTTGAATTCAAGTCTTTTATCAGTTATATTGATATTTTGCAGACATTTCTCCTGGTCTGCTTTTTACCGTCACATGTTTTTAACAATTTTTTTTGAAGAGCAGACTTTTAAAATGTTTGGTAATATCTACTTTATCATTTTTTTGTTTATGGTTTGTCCTTTTTGTGTCCTAAGATATCTTTGTTTACCTAAGGTGATAAAGATTTTCTCCTATTATTTTTCTAGAAGTCTTTAAAATCCTGTATGTACTTATTTAATTTACAGCATATTTTATTTCATATTCACCACATTTTAATTACTCAATAGTCTGATATGGCTGGTAGGATCCATACTGGACAGTTCAAGACTTGAGGTGTATCAATCTTATTGATAAAGAATTGGCTTATAATTCTTTGATTTTTCTCTGTTGCTGTCCTTTTTTCAACTTCACTTATTTCTGCTCTCACTGTTCAAATTTTTGCTCTTCTGCTATTTTGGGTTTAATGATTTCTTCTTTGCCTTTTTTCTAAAGGTAGAAATTTATATAACTGATTTGACACTTTTTTCTTTTATATAATGCTTTATCTACAGATTCTGATATATTTCACTTTTATTTAAAAACACTTCAAAATATATTCTGATTTTTCTTTTGATTTCTTCTTCCACCATGTGTTATTTAGAAATGTATTTTTGTTTCCAAATATTTGGGGGTTTTCTAAATAGTTCTTTGTTATTCATTTCCATTTTCATTCTGCCATCAGAGAACATATGATTTTAATTTCTTAAATCTATTGATACATGTTTTATGGCTCAAAGTATAGTTTATCTTGTGAATATTCCATGTGTACATGGAAAAATCGTAGGAGCATTTACTGCTATTGGGTATTCTATTAATGCCAATTAGGTTACATTTGTTGACATTTTTCCTGTGTTCTATATCCTTATTTTTGTGAGTGTTTGACTAGTTACTCTAACAATTACTGAGAGAGGAGTGTTGGAATATCCAACAATAATTCTGAATTTGTCTATTCTTTCAGTTCTATAAGCTTTTGCTTACATATTTTGTAGTTCTGTTTTTATGAGAATACACATGTAGAAAAATTATGTCCTTATGATGAATTGACCTCATAACTATAATTTCCTTATCCCTGGTAAGGGATAAGTCTACTTTGTCTCTACTAATGTAGCATTTCAAACTTTTTTATTAGTGTTTGTACAGTCTATTTTTCATCCTTTTACTTTTAAGCTATATCTCTTTTTTTTTTTACATACTTAAACATTTAAAATTTTTTATTATGCTTTTATTTATTTATTTATTTTTTATGTCTTTATTGGAGTGTAATTGCTTTACAATGTTCTGTTAGTTTCTGCTGTATAACAAAATGAATCAACTATATGTATACATATATTCCCATATGCCCTCCTTCTTGTGCCTCCCTCCCACGCTCCCTATCCCACCCCATATCTCTTTATATCAGGTAGCTTTCTTACAGACAGCATACTGTTTGGCCTTGGTCTTTTATCCATTCTTATAATTTCTGCCTTTTCATTGCAATGTGTAAAGCATTTACATTTAATGTAGTTATCAATATAGTTCTGTTTAAATCTACCATCTTGCTACTTCTTTTCTATTATTTACATCTGTTCTTTGTTCTGTTTCTCCCCTTTCTTGTCTCTTTTGGATTAGTTGAATTTTAAAAATTAATTTTACTTTATGTCCACTGTGGGTTTATTATCCATAACTCTTTGTTTTATGTTTTTAGTGGTTACTCCAGAGTTGCAGTATACATTTTTTTTTTTTAAAGCGCTGTGAACACTTGCATGACCAAGATCAGGTTTAATTATTATTATTATTATTATTATTTTAATTATTTATTTATTTTTTTGGCTGTGTTGGGTCTTTGTTTCTGTGCGAGGGCCTTCTCTAGTTGCGGCAAGTGGGGGCCACTCTTCATCGCGGTGCGCGGGCCCTCCACCATCGTGGCCTCTCTCTTTGCGGAGCACAGGCTCCAGACGCGCAGGCTCAGTAATTGTGGCTCACGGGCCTAGTTGCTCCGCGGCATGTGGGATCTTCCCAGACCAGGGCTCGAACCCATGTCCCCTGCATTGGCAGGCAGATTCTCAACCACTGCGCCACCAGGGAAGCCCCCTGCAGTATACATTTTTAACTTAACATAGTCTATCTTTAAGTAATATCAAATCACTTCCTGTATAGTGTAAGAATCTTATAATACTATAGGTCCCTTCTCCGTCTTGACTTTTCTGCCATTTTTGTCATTCATTTTAATTTTACTTATGATAAATGCCACACATTCATTGTTATTATATTTGCTTTTAATTGTAAATTATTCATTAAAGAGATTAGAAAATGAGATAAAAGTCTTTTACATTTAATTCTATATTTACTATATACTGGTGATGTTCATTCCATTGTGTAGATCTAAATTTGCTTCTGATATAATTTTATTTCTGATTGAAAAACCTCTTTTACCATTTCTTGTAATGCAGGTCAGCTGACAATAAATTATGGCAGCTTTTTTTTAATCTGGAAAAATGTTATTTCACCTTCATTTTTTTCTTCCAGTTTAAGGAGATATAATTGACATACTGCACTGTATAAGTTTAAAGTGTATGGCATACTAATTTGACTTACATACATCACAAAATAATTATCACAATAAGTTTTGTGAGCATATATCATCTCACATAAATACAAAATTAAAGAAATAGAAAAAATATTTTGTTTGTGATGAGAACTCAGTATTTACTCTCTCAACAACTTTCATATATAAGATACAGCAGTGTTCATTTTATTTATCATGTTGTACATTACACCTCTAGTACTTATCTTATAACTGGAAGTTTGTACCTTTTGACTGCCTTTATCCAATTCTGCCTTTCCCTACACTGCACACCTCTGGAACCACAAATCTGATCTCTTTTTCTATGAATTTGTTTGTTTGTTTGAAAGTATAATTGACCTATAATACTATGTTAATTCCTGTTATACAATATAGTGATTCAATATTTCTATGCATTTCAAAATGATCACCATGATAGGTTTAGTTACAATATATCACCATCAAAGATATTACATAGTTAATGACTATATTCCCCACACTGTACATTTCATACCTGTGACTCCTTTTATTTTGCAGCTGGAAGTTTGTACCTCTTAACTTCCCTTACCTCTTTCCCCAATCCCCTCCCCTCTGGCAACTACCTGTTTATTCTCTGTTATCTATAGCTCTGTTTCTGTTTTGTTATGTTTGTTCATTTGTTTTGTTTTTTAGATTCACATGTAAGTGAAGTCATACAGTATTTGTCTTTCTCTGTCCGACTAATTTCACTTAGCCTAATATGATGTCCATCCATGTTGTCACAAATGGCAAGATTTTATCTTTTTTATGGCTGAGTAATATTCCATTGTGTGTGTGTGTGTGTGTGTGTGTGCATGTGTGTGTGTGTTTTATATCTTCCTTATCTGTTCATCTATTGATGGGCACTTAGGTTGCTTTCATATCTTTGCTATTATAAATAATGCTGCAATGAACGTAAGTGTGCATATATCTTTTCTAATTAGTGTTTCTGTTGTCTTTGGATAAATACCCAGAACTGGAATTGCTGGATCTTATGGTAGTTCAATTTTTAATTTTTTGAAGAATCTTCATACTGTTTTCCATAGTGACTGCAGAAATCTACATTTCTACCAACATTGTGCAGGACTCCCTTTTCTCCACATCCTTGCCAACACTTGTTAATTGTTGTCTTTTTAATAATAGCCATTCTGACAGATGTGAGGTGATTATCTCATTGTGATTTTGATTTGCATTTCCCTGATGATTAGGGATGTTGAGCATCTTTTCATGCGTCCATTGGCCATCTGTATGTCTTCTTTGGAAAAAGTCTACTCACATCCTCTGCCCAATTTTTAATCTGGTAGTGTTTTTGTTTGTTTGTTTGTTTGTTTTGATGTTGATCTGTGTGAGTTCTTTTTATATTTAGGATATTAACCCCTTATTGGGTATATCGTTTGCAAATATCTTCTCCCATTGAGTAGGTGGTCTTTCCCTTTGTTGATAGTTTCCTTTGCTGTACAAAAGCATTTTAGTTTGGTTTAGTCTCATTTGTTTATTTTTGCTTTTTTTCCCTTGCCTAAGGAAAAATATCCAAGAAAAAAAGTATTACTAAGAACAGTGTCAAAGAGCTCACTGCCTACGTTTACTTCTTCTAAGTTTTTTGTTTCAGGTATTACATTTAAGTCTTTGATCCATTTTGAATTTATTTTTGTGCATGGTGTAAGAGAGTAGTCCAGTTTGATTCTTTTTTTTTAAACTATTTATTTACTTATTTATTTGGTTGCCCCTGGAGGGCTCATTCCTTAGTTTCAGCATGTGGGCTCCTTAGTCGTGGCATATGAACTCTTAGTTGTAGTATGCATGTGGGATCTAGTTCCCTGACCAGGGATTGAACCTGGTTCCCCTGCATTGGGAGCATGGAGTCTTAACCACTGCACCACCAGGGAAGTCCCACAGTTTGATTCTTTTGCATGTAGCTGTCCAGTTTTCCCAACATCATTTATTGAAGAAGATGTCTTTTCCCCACTGTATATTCTTGCCTCTCTTTTTTTTTTTTTTTTTTTTGGCCACACTGCGTGGCTTGCAGGATATTAGTTCCCTGACCAGGGATTGAACCTGGGTCCCCTGCGGTGAGAGCGAGGAGTCCTAACCACTGGATAGCCAGGGAATTCCCATATTCTTGCCTCCTTTGTCATTGATTAATTGCCCACTTAAGTGTGGGTTCATTTCTGGCCTCTCTATTCTGTTCATTGATCTATGTGTTTGTTTTTTGTGCCAGTACCATACTGTTTTGATGACTGTAGCTTTGTAGTATAAATCAGGGAGTGTGATACTTCCAGTTTTATTCTTCTTTCTCCAGATTGTTTTGGCTATTTGGGGTCTTTATTGTTTCCATACAATTCACCTTCATTTTTGAAATACATTTTTCCTGGATGTAGAATTATAGGTTGACACTTTATTTCTTTAGATAGTTAAAAGATGTCATTCCATTAACTTCTACTTTTATAGTTTTATTTGATGAGTCTCCTGTCTTTCTTATCTGTACATAATGTGTCTTTTCCCCCTGTCTTTCAAGATTTTCTCTTCATTAATGGTTTTCAGCAAGTTCACCATGATGCACCTTGGTGGCTTTATGTTTTTCTGCTTGATTTTCTTTGAGCTTGTTACTTCACAACTTCAACTCAGCAAAACCATCGGGCTCTAAATGGGTTTACCTTTCTTGAACAGTAGCCTAGAAATTGCTTCCAGAAAGTAATCTTGTGCAATCATGCAGACTACCTCATATTTTTTTTCTCTTAAGATTCACAGTAGTGTGCTGTGTTCCAATGACTGAAAAAAATTTTTTCTGATTTTCTGATTGTTTAAGGCAGATGGATAAATCTGATCCCAGTTTTTTCATCATAGTCAGAAGCAGAGGTCATTAGTAAATGAAGTTTTATCAACTTTTTCTCCTAAGCTATCAATATTTTTCTGATTGCCAGAAAGGACCTATTACTGAGATAAAAGGCAGGAACTAGACAAAAGCCTTAGGGAAATAGAAGTAGGGAAAGGATAATGGGTTTGGAGTTTTAAGCATATGGGCTCTCTCTATGTAGTTACAGGATCCTTCAGTGACCCAGAAGGACTGAGATTGGAGGGCTTTGTGTGGAGTTCCTAATGGGGCATGTTACCTGTGTTCTTGTGAAAAAGGGTCATCAAGGCAGGTGCCATTGTGTAACTGGGGACATTCTATTTTCACCCATCATGAGATCTGAGCACTCTGTAGGATTTCCACCTTACAATATCCCAGTCACTGATTCTGGAGTATGACAAGGCAGCCAGCATGATAGGTAAGAAGCCTTCTTTGCTAAGCCTATCCTCAGAAGCTAGACTAGGGCATATGAATACACTCTTATTATAAAAAGAAGGTTGCTTGCTTCAGAGTTGAGTTGGGCTGTTAGCTTTTTCATTTTAAAGTATTTTAACCCTTCCTATGTTGCATCACTAGGTGAAAATATAGGAGTAAGTTAATGTATGAAGCTCAAGCTTAGGATACTCTGTTTCACTTTTAGAATTAAACAAAAGTAGGCTAAGAGGGCCATTATTCCTAATAAGAGGTTTATCAATTCTTTTAGAAGAAATTAAATACTTATCACTTTTCAACTTGAATTTTTTCACCTTTCTTTATAATTCTAACTATTTCATAAAAGATTTGAACCTGCTTATCTAAGAATATATTTCTGATCCAACCTATTAGTTAATTAACTACTTTGTTAGGTCAATGTCTTATTTACATATGTGCATAGGATAGTTTTTTCTAAATTGTAGGTTATGCTATTTTGGTTCATTTAGGTTGTGGGAAAAGCAGATCTTTGCTGTGTCTAATTACTCTAATTTACAGGATTTTTAGTCATGTTACTAAGAAACTTAGGAAGATAGGAGATCTTCTCAGGACAACTCAGCTAAACACCAAGAAGAATGAGAACATACTTCAACATAGACTGTGGTTATGACAACCAGGTATTATATTCTTGGTAGTTCATGATCCTCTACAGCTCCCCACCCAATTGCTCTGCTATTGTAGTCACGATGTGCCTCAGCTTCTTTCTGTCTTTCCTTCTGCTTTTTATCCTTCTATGGATTGACTGTCTTCTCTCTCAGTCAATCCATAGAAGGCTTCTAGTAACAGCCAAGTAGAAGATTGGCTTCTACTTATTTATGGCTTTATTGCATCATAGTTTTAACTTCCTGCCTTCCTTCTACATGAATCTCCTCTTCAGCCCATTTATTTTCTGTTCAATCTAACTGAGCTGAACTCTCATTCTGGGTTACATCATAGGCTGCTGACAAGATGGTTGCTTTGGAATAAGTACCTATCCTTAGTCCAATAACTTGTTACGATGGCACATGAATATGTAGCATCAAACTGGTGGCTTATACAAAAGAAACCACTTAGAAAGGTGCTGAGATTACTGAAGGCACTGTGAGAAATTCCAGTAGGAGAAAAGATAGGTGTCTGATATTGCACATTGTCTGCACAATGTGTAGATGTTAACTAAATTATCGTTGAATGAGTGAATTAATTAAATATAAATCTATTCTACTTTGTGTGAGTGGATGAAGAGCACTTAGCTAGAACCTCTTTAAACTTCCATCTTATTTCATCTCTGTCTGCTTTTCCTCACTTTGTAACTCAAACTGGAATTGGGTAACTCCAGGCAGGGTAGATCCTTCATTGTCGAATGAAGTAAGGTGTTTCATTTCCCCTGGCATCCTATCTCCTGGCAGCTAAGTGCCTCATTCCTCATTTGCTTCATAGGGTGGTTGTGAGGATGAAATGGGATCCTTTATCTAGATTCACCAAACTTGGTGTCTGTGCCATAAGAAGTGCTTCATATTGGTTGGGTATTACTTTTCTATGCTCCTCATTATTAGTTCCTCATTTAGGCATATCCCAAACTCCAAAATTACTTAATTTTTTTTTTTTTTCTGTCATCTCAGGCAGTCTTCCTATTTCTATGGCATCAATGAAGTTGGGGAACAGTAAACTGATTAAAATAATCAGATTTAGGGGCTAATAATTTATTTCCCCCTCTTCATAAGATTTTTGTTTTTAAAAGAAGAATTTGTTAACTCCAAGGAATTAAACTCTAAATGTATTTGCCCTTAGCAAATATGGGCTCGGTAGGGGATATCTCTTTCATGAATGTTCAAAGTTAGGAAAATGCAATGGGAAATACTTATTCTGCCTTATTTGGCTTTCTCAATTCAAGCATTGAATAAATCTAATCAATAAAGTTAGAATCAGGATTAATTTCTACAACTCCTAGAATTCAAAGACAAGATCTATGCATTATCTCGTTTAAAAACGTCATTATCATATACTTAAAATTTTTTGTGGCAACTAAGTTCACAGCATTGTAGTGAGAAATATTTTCCTGTTTTAGGGAGGGGTAAATAAGGGCCTGGAGAGTCTTAGTCAATCTCTAATTGATGAGACAGGTGCAAATAAGAACACTTATTCCTAGACTACTTTTATTGGCCCTAGAGCCCCTCCTTGTTTATGATATCATCTGTGCAGTGGACACTTCCCTTTGTTTGAAGCTTGATGAGAAAGTGGTCACGGTGGAGCTGAGTTGCCAGATGCAGTGAGGCCCTGGCGCATTTGCAACTTCTCAGAAAGTAGTTACTTTTTTATCCAAAAGAGAGATGGATAAACCATAGACAAACTCCTGCTTGGCCCTCACATGCAGCTGCTAGCTTTGGGGATGTCTTGCTCACTAGTTATTTTAGCAGTGTTTCAGCAGGCTGTGCAGCCAAGCAGAAATACCACACAGTTTGTGAAAACCTGAGGTCAGCACATTTTCTTCCCTGGGAAATTGTAACCTTTTGCTGAGATTGGGATGTCTGGGTTAGAGAAGGGGAGAGGAAAACCAGTTTCTGGGGTCCCCAAAGCCCTTATCTCTTTCCAGAACACCAGAGCTAAGAGCACAGGTTCATTCTCGGCAACAGGGCAGCCTCCCATCTCTCAGGACTGCTAAGAGAATGCAGGGTATTTTGCGAGTCACACTGCCAGGAACATTTACATCTAAGTGACATATGCTTTTGGGTTCCTTGATGGCTTGCTCTTGCCTCTGTGACTTTGGATGTGCTCATTCTTCTTTGTGGAATGGCTTGGCTCTCCTGGACTAATTACTCTTCATCCTCGAAGATTCAACTTTTCAAAAAAGTCTTTCCTGAATTTTACACATTATCTGTTTTTCTCCACCAAGTCTAGGTAGTTGAACTTCTTTGCTCTTGCAGCCTTCTGTGTTTGTTTCCAACCTAGAGAGCACATAGGACTGCGTTAACATCTTCTATTTACATGTCTGTGTTTCCCATTGGTCAATGAGAGCAAGGGACATATTTTATCCATCACTGTGTCTGGAGGGCTCAGGGTTTAGTTAAAAGCTTTTGAATCAGAGACCTCTGGATTCAAACCTATTCTGTCTCTTACTATCCTCATGAACTTTATTTCTTCTTCTATAAAATGAAGATAATAATGCCTTGAAGGTTGATATGATTTAAAAAAATATGAATTCCTTAGCTTATTCTATAACAAGCTTATTTTTTATTGAATGAATGTTTTGCTGAACATCAGGGACCTCTCTGAAGGGGAAGAGATAGTATATACAGGTTGAGGGGGATATAAAAGAGGGGAAGTGTGGATTGTAAAGCAGCCAGCCTTTTGGTGGCATGGGTACAGAAGGTAGTGGTGCAGGTGTTATGGGCTAATTTTAAAAGTTTAGGTCTGCCAGATCTTTTGTGGTGCAAGCTGGCTGGGCGACCACCTTCTTGTAAGCCCCTGGTTTCTTCCCCACTGATGTCTCTACCTTCACACTCCTCTAAGAGTGGCCCTGAGTTGTCTCCTGGGATGACCAGATTTTGTGGACAGACATGGTGTCCGAATAAGGTCTCAGGAGAAAGGGCCTTTCTTTCTTGGCTCAGATCAAAGCTTATGCTGTATGGCTGCCTTTTTCTTAGAACACCTGTAATATTTCTGTAATTCCAATAGATTTCATTTGTGTAGAAACATGTTAATCATATAGGCCTATGTCTCACCTTTCTTGAGGAAAAAAACCTAACCAAACTATGATGACTTTGTCAGTCTATGAGCACACCTGGGAAAGTATCAATTTAGGTGGCAAGATTTCTGAGGTGGGAGATGAAGTAATGCCTCTCAATGTTCTGCTTCTTTAGACACACATTGAATAAGCATTCCTTGAAGATTCCAGGGAAACATGCCACACAAATGTTTTCATATGTACTGTTCCTCTTCATTTTCAGTGACATGTGGGATAGGTATTAATATTACCATTTTGTAGAAATAGAGTCATAGAAGTAAAGTGACTCACCCAAAGGCACACAGAAAGTAAGTGGAAGAGACAGGATTTGAACCCAAGTCTGTCCGACTGTCAAGTTCAGGTTTTCCCCCTTAACCTCACCTACAGTGTTAAAAAATTCTTTGCCCCAAAGCAATACAAACACCGAGATCTAGTACAACCCTCAATTTCATTAATGTAGGGAGCCATGGACTTACTTGTGAATCTGAAAAAAGCTATGCTCCTTCTTTCTAGGAAAAATGTACATAGGTATCAAATTTTACATCTAATTTCTTAGATTATCAGAGCTCTGAATCTCATCCATGGGCCTCAGGTTAAGAATCCCTAATCTGGGCTTCCCTCGTGGCGCAGTGGTTGAGAGTCTGCCTGCTAATGCAGGGGACGCGGGTTTGGGCCCTGGTCTGGGAGGATCCCACATGCCGTAGAGCGGCTGGGCCCGTGAGCCACAATTACTGAGCCTGCGCGTCTGGAGCCTGTGCTCCACAACAAGAGAGGCCGCGATAGTGGGAGGCCCGCGCACCGCGATGAAGAGTGGCCCCTGCTTGCCACAGCTGGGGAAAGCCCTCACACAGAAACGAAGACCCAACACAGCCATAAATAAATAAGTAAATAAAATTAAAAAAAAAAAAAAATGAATCCCTAATCTGAGCCAAATCATCGCTTTACTTATGGAGAAGCCAACACCAAGAGAGAGGAGAAGGAAATATTAGTCAGTCACCTGGGGGTAGAACCCAGGCCTTTCAAATCTTAGTCCAGTTTTATTTTACTACCTGATGGGGTCTCTCATACCCAACTGTGCAAAGAGAAAGAAGCACACTCAGGGAAAGGATGAAATTCAAGGTAAAGGAAGGTAACTGCTTTAATTATATGAATCCCAATTTCTAGGCCCAAATTTCTGTTGGCTGTGAGGGCCCAGACCTACAGAGTGGAGGCAGAACCTGCTGGTAATTTTAACTCCTTCAGGTGTTTATTAGTCCAAGGAGCCTGAATTCCCAAGGCATTTCATTTACTAAGGAACAGCTTATACATAGAGAAAATCTGTGACATCAGTATTCTAGCCTTGCCTCACACCCTATAGATCAATGGCTTGTTCTTATCTGACAGCATCCACTGAAATGTTTCCCCAGGATCGAAGAAGGAAGAGAAGAAATTGCAGGGAGGATTTGCAGCTGGCTGGCATATCGTGTTTTTATTGAAAAGCTTTACTGTCCCCACATTGCCTGGATCCCCCAAATCCATGCAGTCAAGAGTCTCGTCATGCATAGGAAGGCGTAGGAGGGCCCTGCCAGTGAACTTCCGCAATTCCACATTAGTTGGCTCCTTGCCATATTGGAATATTAGCTTCAAGGGCTCTGACTCTTATCCTGACAATTCTGTATCTTTATGGGAGAATAAGCAGAGGAAATCCATGTCATGTGTAAATGTAGATCCATATACAGACTTGCCCAGGGTACTCTTTAGGGTGGACAACATACACGGTTAAGTTCAGGGTCCACATGAAGATATACTATAATTTTGATTAATTGCACAAAAGCAACTCTCAGGTAAAATCAACTCTTACAAATTCTTATTGAGTATGTGCCTGGGACTGTGTTAGGTGATGGGGGTGTAAGATGAATGAGTCAAGGAATTCATCCATCCATCCATCCATCCATCCATCCATCCATCCATCCATTTATTCTTTCAGGGAAAAATGTTATAGCTGTTCTAGGGTTTCTACAAAAGCACAGAGAAGTAAATGTAAATCAAATTAAACAGTCAGGTGGGACACCCTGGAGGAAGTGGCCATTGAGCTGAATTTTGAAATGGAGTAGGGGCACTCTGGATAAATTGGAGATTGAGGTGAGATGTTTGGGACATTTATTTGATGCCAGGGGGTATGAGGCATGTAACTAGCATAATGGGTTTAGGGAATTGCATGAACTTCAAAATCATTGAAGTAAAGGATGTATTTGGTAGAGTAGTGGGGCAGGGAAGGGAAGAAGCTAGAGAATTATTCAGGCACCAGATCACAAGAGTTTTATGTGCTAAGCTAAAGAGTTTGAACTTTATCTTGAAAACTAAGGGGAGCTGTTGAAGGATTTTAATAGGGGTGAATTGAAGTATCAGATTTATGTTTTGGACAGATTACTCTGTCTACAGGGAGGAGGATGTGTTGGAAAGGGACCAGGCTGAAGGCTGGAAGATGAGTTAGGAGTTATTGCTGTAATCCAGATGGGATCCAGAATAAAGCAGTAACAGTTGCTAGAGATAGGAAGACTTATATATTAAAAAGATATTTAAGAGATAGAATATAAATGACTTGAACTGTTTGCATGTAGGGATAAAAGGGAAAGAGGAATCAGGATTCTGCTTTGGGCAATTATTTGTATGGTGGTGCCATTCACTGAAATAGTGAATATAATCAGAACTGCGCATGGCAAGAGCATTAACCAAAGCAAAGTAATTAATTCTTTTTAGGATATTTTGAATGTGTAGTTGGAAGAATGATCAAGTGGAGATACCAGCATAGCTGTTGGCTTTATGGGTCTCAGGGAAGAAATCTGAAAATACAGATTTTCGATTTATCATTCATAGAAGACTATGGACAAGATCACCTGATGAAACTGTAAAGCCTGAGAAAAATGAAAGATGAGGATGGAGTCCATGAAGGAGGTCAAGGAGTTGCCAGAAGGAAAACTGGAGAACAGTGATTTCAACAGAGGCCAAAAGAGGAGGAAGTTCTAATAAGGAAGAATTCTACATGGTTAAGTGCTTTAGAAGACCGAGATAGGATGGTTTGGAGAGTTTGGTGATACAAAGGGCTTTAGTGTCCTAAAAGGATCAATTTCATGAGTGAGGTATTGTTGTAAGCCCTATAACAAGGAGATGAATCACGAGTGGGAGAAATTATGCATTATAAGAAATTGGAAACAACTGATGTAGATAATGCCTTCAAGAAGGTAATAAAGAGGAGGAGGTAGATAGGAAGTTTGCACGAAAGGATATGGTGCTTTATATGGTTTTTAAAAAAAATAATTAATTAATTGTTAATTAAAGTATAGATGATTTACAATAGTGTGTTAGTTTCAGGTGTACAGCAAAGTGATTCAGTTTTATATATATATGTATAATATACATAATATATTATATATAACACATATATAAATATATAATTATATAATATATACAATATATATAATTATGTATCAGCAAAGTGATTTAGTTTTATATATATATAATATATATTATATGTACATTTGTATATATATTGGGTTGGCCAAAAAGTTCACTCAGGTTTTTCTGTGTATATATGTGTGTGTGTGTGTGTGTGTGTGTGTGTGTGTATATATATATATATATATATATATATTCTTTTTCAAATTCTTTTCCCACATAGGTTATTACCAATATTGAGTATAGTTCCTGTGCAATGCAGTAGGTCCTTGTTGTTTATTTTACATATAGTAGTGTCTATATGTTACCCTCAAATTCCTAATTTAACCCTCCCCCCTACCTTTCCCCTCTGGTAACCATAAGTTTGTTTTCTATGGCTGTGAGGTTATGGTTTTGATCTACGTTGTTTTGTTTTGTTGTTGTTTTAATGGGTGAGACCTGAGAGTGTTTATTTTCCATCACAAGGGGAGAGGTTGAATAAACAGGAGAGATAAAAGATGACGCAGCATGGTTAGGAAGTACAAAGGATGGGATCTAAAACATTAATAGAGAAATTATTCTTAGACAGGAGAAGAGAAGAAAGAGTAGGTACAGATGGAGGTAAGAATGCAGCAGCAGGGGAGAAAGCTGAGGGGGCCGTTGCTGGTGGCTTGTGTTTTCACCACAACGACATGGGCAAGTCCTATTTGAGACATGGCTGGGGAGGGACCACTGAAGGCACAGGATAATTGGAACTGGAAGTAACTGGAGGCCATTAAAGGGTTATTGGGGAGGTGACAAGGCCCATTGGAGATAGTAGTCCTCGAAGCTGTAGTGACACCAGTGTGTGCTTCAGAATAACCAACAATAGAGTCACCTGAGTACTGACCACACATGAGACAGTGGTCTGGAGCCTGACCCTACCTTTCCACAATGCCAGGGAGATGACATACTGAACAGGGAGACAGAATATCCGGGGTCTTAATCTGACTAGATCATGTCCTAGTTATGTGACCTTGAGCTGGTAACTTTACTCTCTGAGCCTCATTTTTCTTATCTGTAACAGGGCTAAGAGCGCCTATCTCAAGGGTAGTTACTATGTAGGGGAATTCACTCTGTCAATTATTTAATGATATGTAAAAATGATGGCTGTTTTTCTGAATATGAAAAATGAATACAGAATCTTGGGAACTCTTACTCTCGACATAAAATGAAAGTAAATGTGAGGTGACGTGGTTGAAAGGCAAAGCTGAAAAGGTGCTGAACAGAAAGGACTTTTAAGACTAAAGACAAAGGCACAGGAAAAGTTTTTCCTTTTTTTTTTTAAGCAAAATTTTTAAAGTTACAAGACAAGGTGGAGTAACCAAAGTGCACAAAATATCTCATCTGAGAACAAGGACCCAAGGAACCTTTGATGGCTGACCAATAGGGAGGTAAATACGGGCATTAAGGAGGGGAAATGGAGGACAACGCTGGCACTGGCCTCTAAGAAACCCCAGGGGAGATGTATCCAGGACACCGTTCAGGTCCCATGTGGAGATAAAGAGGGAAGGAATCTGCCATTTTGAGGGAACCTCCAGGTCTTTTTCTGAGGCAGCTCAGGATATACCCCCTTTTCTCTAACAGCCAAACAACCTGGTACTGACCCACCTAGACTAGACTGCCCACCGGAGCATCATGTCAGATACTGAGCGTGTGTGCATGTGTGTGTGTGTGTACACATATGAGGGGCTCCTACAACTAATCTCTTATTCATCAAATTGATTCACTTTCCAAAAAAACACTATGTTCTGAAATGCCATTTTGTGCAACCAATTTTGAGGAGGAAAAAACAGGAAACGATTATAGGGCAATAAAAGTTGGCATATAACCTGGAATGAAATTGTGCTTTACAGGTGACAAGACTTACAGAAATCCATGGGAAGGGATCAGGCATTGTGGGCTGGAAGATCGGAGTTGGAAACAATGTCAAAACTGGAAGAGCCCTGGAAATAATGTAGTTCAATTATTTTGCCCCTTTTCAAATTCAACTCCATTTTTCAGGTGAGGAGACTGAGACTCAGAGGGGTGAGCTCACTCACCTGGGGTCACAGAGTGAATGAGCGGCAGAGCTGTTGTAGAACGAATGAAAATGGGTGGAAGCAGCCAAAAAGTGGTTGATCAAAGGCAAGAATGATGGAGTAATAGTAGCAGAACAGTTTCCACTGGTGGAATGCTTACTAGGCACCATCACTGTGTAAATCATTACATATGGATCATTCTTTTTTCATACATGCAACACCTCTGTGAGGTAAGTTGTAGGTTATGGACCTTTGTCTTTTTTTTTTTTTTTTTTTAATTTGGTCATTCAGAATCTGAATACCGTTCTCATGTTTGAAGAATCTGTTGCCTTTTGAGGTGGACAGTGGCTTTTCTGTAGAAGTTGGAAATGCCAGGTGAGGAGCAGAAAGGAATACTCCCAAAGCTGACAGTCTCTGGAGGCAGACAACTTAGGTTTTAATCCCAGCTCTGCATATACCAGCTGGGTACCTTGGTCAAGTTACTCAGCTTTACTGCACCTCAATTTCCTCACCAGTGAAAACTCGGTTGACATAACTGTCTGCATAGAAGCCTTGTGATGATCAAGTGAATTAATATATGGCAATACAGAAAAGTGCCTGGCACATAGTAAGTGCTCAATAAATGACAGCTACCATTATCGTATTTACTTTCCCAGTTGCCCTAGCAGCTACAGTATGGACCCATGACCCATGCACCAGTCAGACACATTCACTTCACATGCTGACAAGAAAAAGCAGAGGTTACCAAATATAAATCCCTTTTAGTTAGTGTCAAGTGGCTGGCTGCAAAAGCAGTAACTATGACTAGTTTCTAGAGACATCAGTGGCAGCAGTGATTACTGGTGCTTCCTGTGAACTACCCTATGTTCTTCTAACTCATTTCTTTTCTCCTTAAAATATCAGCTAGTGTCAATTTCTTCCATCTAAGAATGCTGACTCATTAAAGAAACATTATACTTTTTTGGACCTTAGAAATTAAGAAATTTGTTCAAGGTCAAGTAGCTAGTGTATAGTGAAACCAGGATGCCAATCCAGGTTTTTCTCATTCTAAATCCTTGCTGTTAAGCACGATGCTGTCTGCTTCAGAGATTCAGAGGCTCCTAGTGTTTATGAACATGAGGAAGTCATCTGGTCCACCCTTCAGTGGGAACCTCCCATACGATATCCTAACTGGTGACCATCCAGCCTCTGTTTGAACCCTATCCATGATGGGAAATCACCTATCATTGACCTTTCAGTTTTGTCAATTTTCAGACAACTTTTTGACACATGCACAGAGTGCCTTGTGGATCAAAGAACATAGCTTTCAGAAATGCTATTTTATTAGTTTCCTGGGACTGCTGTACCAAGTCACCATAAACTGGGTGGCTTAAAACAGCAACACTTTCTTCTCTCACAGTTGTGGAGGCTAGATGTCCATAATCAAGGTGTTGGCAGAGTTGGTTCCTTCTGGAACTCTGAGGGAGAATTTGTTCTTGTCTCTCTCCCAGCTTCTGACAGTTGCTGTCAACCCTTGGTGTTCCTTGGTCTATAGCTGCATCACTCTAATCTCTACCTCCATCATCTCGTGGTCCTCCTCTTCCATCTGTTTATTCTCTGTGTGTGTCCAAATATCCCTCTCTTTTCTCTTGCAAAGACATCAGTCATTGGATTAGGACCCAGTTTATTTCAGTATGACCTCGTTTTAACTTGATTAAAATGTCAAAGACCCTATTTTCAAATAAGTTCACGTACACAGGTACAAGGGGATAGGACTTGAACATATCTTTTTGGGTGACACATCAACCCACAACTGTGATCAATAAAATTAAAATATGAAAATATTTTCACATAAACACGTATGACTTTGGCTGCACAAGAGAACATTGGTGAATGTGAGGAAGAGGCAGCTAGAAAAGGGAATGGGCAAGGGGCTTGCAGGCAGACCTGTCTGCTGGAGATGGATCCTGTCCCTCCCACTGACAGACACGTATAGATTAAACATTAACATTCATTTTCCCTGTCCCTCCCTCTCCCAGAGGTAACCACTACTAAAGGATCTTCTTCAGACCTGTTTTAAAAATGCATTTTCTCTATTTCTCCATATATATATAGTTTTTTTTAAAAAAATGTATGGGCTCATGCTATGTTATGTATATTTATTTGTATTGTTTTCCATCTTGCTCTTTTCTGTTAAATTTATATCTCATATCAGCATATATATAGGTTTACCATATTCTTATCCTGCTTTTGGTCTGCAATAGTGTTTCCAATTTTTCCGCCAATACAAACTTATTTAACAAACTTATACAAAAAGAAATCTTTGTACACATATGCAAGTACATCTTTATTTATATTTATTTGTTTGTTTATTTATTTATTTTTGGCTGTGTTGGGTCTTTGTTGCTGCACATGGGCTTTCTCTAGTTGCATTGAGCGGGGGCTACTTTTTGTTGAGGTGCACGGGCTTCTCATTGTGGTGGCTTCTCTTGTTGTGGAGCACAGGTTCTAGGCGTGTGGGCTTCAGTAGTTGTGGTTGGCGGGCTCTAGAGCACAGGCTCAGTAGTTGCGGCGCACAGGCTTAGTTGCTCCGTGCCATGTGGGATCTTCCCAGACCAGGGCTCAAACCCGTGTCCCCTGCATTGGCAGGCAGATTCTTAACCACTGCGCCACCAGGGAAGTCCCTGCAAGTACATCTTTAAAATAGATCTAGGCAGGTGGTGTTACCATATCAAAGGGTATGTATGCATCTTAAAATTTTATTAGATACTACTCTCTTCTAGAAATTAGTTTATCAATTCATTTTCTCACAAACAACCTATTTTTGTGTGTCCTCGCCTACACTATTATTGCATGTTTTATTTTTGCTAATCTGATAGGAAAAAAATATCTTTCTTTGTCTCTCTCTTATTACTGGTGATGTTGAGCAACTTTTCTTATTTTTATTGGCTGCTTAATTTCTTCTGTGAATTGTCTGTTCATATTCTTTACAGTTTTATTGGTCTATTTACCTTTTTCTTATTAATTGTAGGTGTGATTTATATATTTTGGGTATTAATCCTTTGTTTTCTATGATCGTTGCAAATACTTTCTCACAGTCTTTCCTGGTGTTTTATCATTGCTTGTGGTTGTTTGAGCATAGAAATTTTAAAGTTTTATGTAGTCACATCTATAATTTTTTTCATGTTTTTACATCTTCTAGATTTTTTTGATATTTTTATAGTTTTCATGTTTACATTTATTACATAAATCTTCGATTTAAATGGATTTTATTTTTGTGCATGATGTGAGGGTGTAGATATTTTTTTTGAGATAGCCACTAATTACATCATCATTTATTGAATAGTTAATATAAAGGGTTGAATTCTGCTTGGTACCTGTTTTTGTAAATAAAGTTTTATTGGAACACAGCTGCATTCATTTGTTCAGTTTTGTCTGTGGCTGCTTTCACATCATAACAGCAGGGTCGAGTACTTGTAACTGAGACCATATGTCTCACAAAGCCTACAATACTTGTAATCTCTTCCTTTACACAAAGGACAAGATTTTTAAAAAGATTTAATTTAATTTAATTTTTTCAGCTTTATTGAGGTATAATTGAAAAATAAAAAATGTAAGATAATTGAAGTATATATCATGGTGATTTGATTTACATATACATTGTGAAAGGATTCCTACCATCTAGTTAATTAACATATCCATAACCTTACATATTAATTTTTTCTGATCCCTGATTGCCTACTGATTTGAAATATCTTCTTTTGTATACTAAATGTCTGTTTGTATAATGACTCTGTCTGGGTTCTCTTCTCTCCATTGATCTACATATCTATTCCTGGGTCAATGCCATATTGCACAATGATAGGTTTATACTATGTTTTGATATCTGATATAGCAAATACCACTTGTTTTTCTTTTTCAAAAATGTCTTTGCTCTTTCACATATATTATTTTCTACATAAGCTTTAGAATTACCTTGTCAAACTGTAAAACGGCAAATAAACAAAAACTCTTACGATTCTGATCAGAATTTCAGTGAGTTTGTAGATCAGGAGAGAACTGACAGCTTAACAATATTGACACTTCTCTTTCAGAAACTGTGCCTCACCATTTACTTAAGATTTCTTTTACTTCCTGTGGAAAGTTGTATAGTTTTCTTCTATAGGTCTTGCACATTTCTTGTTAGATTTGGCACATTCATTTAATGGATCTTTATTGCTATTGTATATTGACTATCTTGCCATTCACACTCCTTTTCTATTTGGGGGGAATTCTATGGTAGGAGAGAGGAGTTGCTTTGGTCCTGCCTGCCTCTTACTATAGAAGATAAAGTAAAGGAGAATTATCTCCCCACTTCTGGCAGCTACAGAATGGGCATATAACTTAATTTTGGTCAATGAAATGCTACTTGGAGGGACTTTAAGCCTTAAGAGAATAATGTAATGGGCCAGTTAGAGATATTTTTGATGTAGTAGCTGCTTGAAAGCAAACATTCCATTCAGCTGGTTGGTGGTGAGTGTGCTGGGCTAGAGGGATCCAGTGACATGGCAGCGAGTGTTCAGCGGTGACACGGCCACAAAAATTGCCTTTGGTGTGCTCTTGACCGCATATTGCCTGTCTTGGTTTCTGCTTGAACCTCTCCTTCTAGTCAGTTCAGTGCACTACCTGATACCCTTCCAATAAACTTTCTTTCTGCCTAAGATAAACAGAATCAGTTTCTGTTGTTTATAACCAGGAACTTTGACAAAGGATCATCTTACCACTACAATTTATAATTGGTTACTATTGAAGAATAGATGCTAGCGATTTTTCCAGTAGTCTTAGAAGTCAAGGTAAAATGAATTATTTGATCTTGTGACTCATGTTTAGAGGATTTTGAAGTTGTCATAGTCCTGAGAGCTTATGTCTGTTGAAGACCTATGTGACAGATACATATGTCCTTTATTGCATTTAATCCCTGTAGTTATCTTGGAGACCTAGGATTTTTATTTCTGTTTTTACAAATAAGGAAATGGAGTTTTAGAGAGATTAAGTAACAGATCCATGGTTATATAATTAACCAGGGGTGAAGCCAGACTTTGAACTTGCATTTTTCTTTTTACCAAGCCCCTAATCTTTTCAGTTCATCAAGCTGACTTTCTAAATAAGTGTCGTCTTTTAAATATTTACTTCGCAGATATGCATATGCAATATTCATCACTTTTTTTCTCTAAGGACATAGACATGGTCCCAGGTCTTCACTTTAGACCTTCCAACTTTGTTCATGTCCATCCTCTTTGCCCTCTGCTGGCCTCACACTGTAAGTAGACAGTTTTTGCTGCACTGTCATAAACACATCACTCTTCCCCTCCCTGTCTCCTTTTCATATGTCTGAATTCTCCATGAAGCCTCTGTGAGTTCCCTGACCCATAATGTTCCTTCTTCCCCCTCTCTGCGGCAGAGCTCAGTTTCACTCACCTGGAGTCTTACATAGCTTTGCATTCTCATTGCCTCATCACCCATACAAAACGGTTCTGATTCTAGAGGGCACGGATTTACCCTGTTCATCTTTGAGGTCTCCTATGGGGACGTGCATCCATGTTAAATGGCCAGCCTGTGGTAACTCTTTTAAAAGCATCAAAAATCATCAAGTCTCTGAGGTCTTAGAAAACAGTTGACCCTTGTTTATGAGATGGTCCAACGTGCCAGTGCTCTGAGAGCTTATATCTCTGCAGAGGCGGTTTTCTCATTCTGTCTTTAAGTGACTTCAGATTTGGGGGATTTTCTTACAAATGCCTAAGGCATGGATTGCGGGCAGTTGGCCATCTCCTTGGCCCTAAGACCAGTACAGAAGGCTGTGGGCAGAGCTGAAGCACGTGGCCACCCAAGGGCACTGTGAGGCACCCCTGCCTTCCAGCCTGCATTTCCCTCCCAAGCCTGGTGCCCTGACCTGTGGCTGTGCCACCAGGAGGGAGAGACACCTTTTTCTAATTTGCACAGTCTCCGTATAGTTTCTCAGAGGCCGTGGGTGTGGGTTTTGCCTAAAGTAAGAAGTACTGGTAGCCAGTGGCGACTAAGTACTTTCTTACTCAGAAATCAAGACACTGACATCGCTGGTGGTTTTTCCTTGTATAGAAATTTTAAGAAACAAACAAAAATGACCATGTCCTCAAAAAGTTTCATTTTATATTTACCTGAATACAAGGAGAATAGATGTTGCCAAGGACTGCTGATTTTAGTAAATTGCTTACCTTTATCATGATTTGAAAGGGTTTTGAGAGTCATTGCTCAGAGTATGTCGGGGATCAGGGGTGAGGGATGATATACAAGGCTTCCTCTGACTGAAACTGGAAAGGAAAGGGATCAATCTCCCCAAGGTCACTGACCCTTTCCATATGAACTTCTGAGTGCCTCTCACCAACATGCATGCAAGACTCATACATGCACACACACACACACACACACACACACACTCACTTGACCCATCTAAGCTCTGTCGCATCCCCCAACCCCTGGTGCTTATCAAACTTACGCCGTACCACAAACTTTCTTTTATAGGAGCTCAAGCCCTCTCTCTATTCTAACCAAGGAGAGGAAAATACTGTCTCCTCTTTCTCAGAAAAAATGAGGTTTGGAGTTTTATAAAGGGGCAGTAATTAGAAAAATGAAACAAAACCGGACTCCACAAACAACTGAAGAGGTATTTCGTAGAAAATAGACATCTGAGCATAATGTTATACACAGTTTAGCCAGAGAACGGGGATGCATTTTTCAGAGTCCTTAGAGAACAGTTCCTTTATTTCTATTCACCCCTCTCTGGGATGGACACTAAATGATGATGTGCAGATTTCTGGCCTGTGGTAGATTTCAGTTGGTCCAACTTTGGGTTAAAATGGAGTCCTCAGTCTCCGTCCCCAAACCCGTGTGTTGGGCCAGTTGTCCTGCCCAGCCCCTCAGCTCATCCTCTCTGGCCTGGCAGGGTGGGGTTGGGAGTCAAGGGCTTGCCCACACTCATGCTCTGAGACTGCCGTCCCTCAAAACTTCCTCTCCCCCATCTACCAGGAAGGGGGTCCCATCCTATCTGATTTTACAGATGCCTCTCAGGGCAGCAGAAACTCTTATACTGACTTAGAATCATTATTTCCCTTTTGCTAGAGGTCTCTATGGCTTCAATTTATAAGCTCTAATTTTGCCCCTGAAAAAAGAGGTTTATTTTTCTGAAACGTATTCATCAATATTATTATGACTGGTTCTATCCCCTAAGTGAATATGCTGATCTAGTGTCTGAAAGATTTGGT
This sequence comes from Balaenoptera borealis, assembly GCF_965194805.1. Lineage (NCBI taxonomy): Eukaryota > Metazoa > Chordata > Mammalia > Artiodactyla > Balaenopteridae > Balaenoptera > Balaenoptera borealis. The sequence continues at coordinate 890 of NW_028121870.1, read as the reverse complement.
GGCCACATTTTCCAAAGGCAAAATTGGGATACATGGTCTGACAAGGTGAAAAAAGATTTGGAATTGGGACTGACCTAGAAAATTCAGGACAGGCGGCTGTCATACATAATGGCCAAGCTGCCTAGACAACACACACCATTCTCCCTGAAGCCTGTCTGCATCATGACAGCTTCATTTGATGGTCCGAGATAGGCTGCCTCTTTCTGTTTTGGGTCACCCAGTTCATAAATCCCCACTTCCTCTCAGAGGGATGAATCCTGCTTTCAGCTTATTTGTAGCCCAGAGATGATTGACAAGTTGTGTACTAAGTTCCACCCACTTCTCCAGGTCAACTTGGCTGTACAGAAAGGGGAGATTCTCGAGAATTTCTTATGACTGAGGGAACCAGCCAACCACACTGAAACTCAGCCCATGGTAGACTGACAATCTCTCCTTCAGTTCCTTTGCATGAGCTGACGTGCATAAAATCCTCTATTTAGGGAATAAAAGAAAAGACGGAATTTTCTCTGGGGGAAGACAGGGGAAAATGAGAATAAAAGGGGGCAATGCTTGTTTTTCTTATGCTAGACTGAGAAGAGGAGCTGAAATTGATCTTCAGGGTAGAGAGGGCTGCAGGACCAATTTTCTTGGGAAGCTTCGTGAAATTCTAGGCACAAGTATTGTTGCTTAAGATCCAGGTGGCAAAGGAAATTTAGGAGAGAGGCTCTCTTTTTATTTCTGAAGCTCAGGCACCTGTAGGATTTATGGTTTGAGAGGCACCAGAAGAGAGCAACTGCTGAGTTGGTTGTGTCCCCCCCCAGATTCCTATCTTGACACCTTAACCCCTCATGTGTCTGTATTGGGGATAAAGCCTTTAGGGAAGTGATTCAGACTAAGTGAGCTCATAAAGG
>NW_028121871.1:0-38082 GCF_965194805.1 Balaenoptera borealis | reverse complement strand
CCAAAGAAGCTCCGTGTGTAGCCAGAGAAAACTCATTTTCTTCCCACACCAATGTAGAGGGACCAGAGGCCTGTCAACAGCAGAGAATTTCAGGGAGCTTCACGGCGGCAAGAATGGAGCTTTCCAAATGGAAAGCAAGGCTAGTACCATCATGCCCCCATTTCCATGGGCACAGGCAGCGTACATCTCTGTGGTTTTTAACAAGTCAAATGAGACACAGAGTACACACTGTTTTCCTCCCTTAATCAACTTCTCGAGGCAGGGTGTTCTGCATCTAGTGAACGGCCTCACCAAGGAAAGCCCAAGCTAGGCCTCTGGGCCCGTGCCTCTTCAAAAGTCTGCAGTGCTTCAGGAAAAACTGTGCTTTAGTTGCAATAGGAAGGCAAGTCGTCTTCTTCCTGGAGGCAGGGTGACTTCAGGTAGGAGGTCCTGGATGGAAGGAGAAGCCTAGTGTTTTTCTCTGTGCAGCTCAGACCAGGGAATGAGTGCGACTTCCACGGCATGTAGGAACTTGCTAGAACGGTGCTCGTGAACCTGTATGAGTGCTGGCTTACTCAAGATGTCCCAATAAGAGTGCACTGTGTTGCCCTACACTCGGCATACACACTGTGAGTCGGAAAGCTACGGGCCTGGATATTGCTTAGAAGGGCCAGGGGAGCCTGAGGGTACTTGCTGTTCTTGCAGGGAATAGGGTTTCCAGGCGAGGCACCTAGGAGTCCTGAAAAGCGTACTGGCGTTAAAATGCTGCAGAGCGGCGACTACGGCCTCATGGAAACGGCTACACACCTCCGCTTCTGCATAGCATTTCAGGGCCTTACCTCGAGGCAAGTTCTCCCGTTGCTTGCACTGTGAGCGACACAGCATGTTAGGATGCTGTATTTCTCCTTGAATAGAGTGACTTCAGGAAAGAGGTCCTCGATAAATTCTAAGAAGAGTGTGTTCTCAGGGCAGCTCAGACGAGGGCAATCTCGAAAACTTGCAGGACATGTTGGACTGCCTAGAAATGTGGTTCTGGTGCTGTTCGACTGCTCTGGAAATATAGCTCTACTGAAGTAACGTACAGTGTGTTGCCAGAGACTCGGCAGACACAGAGGGCCTCCGAGGGTCGTATGGGAATCAATGCTGCTCAGCAGGCCCACAGGGGTGTGGAGGGCGTCAGTGATCTTGGAACAAAAATGATGCTCACCCGAAGGGCCTAGGAGTCCTGAAAAGGGTGCTTCCTTTAACATAAAGCGGAACCTCCACTAAGAGCTCATGGAAAGAGCTGCATGCCTCCCTTTCTGCAGGGCTACTCAGGGCCTTACCTCGAGGCAAGGACTCACGTTGAGATTCCCTTTAGCTCTAGAGCATGGCAAGGTGAGCCCCAACCGGGCCAATGAAGCTCCGTGTGTAGCCAGAGAAATCTCATTTTCTTCCCACACCCATGCCTACAGTGGCCAGAGAGCTGTTAACAGCAGAGAATTTCAGGGAGCTTCACGGCAGCAAGAATGGGGCTTTCCAAATGGAAAGCAAGGCTAGTACCATCATGCCCCCATTACCATGGGCACAGGCAGCATACATCTCTGTGGTTTCTAACAAGTCAAAAGAACCACAGGGTACACACTGGTTGCTTCCCTGAATCAACTTCTCGAGGCAGGGTGTTCTGCGTCTTGTGAACGGCCTCACCAAGGAAGGCCCTAGCTAGGCCCATGGGCCCGTGCCTCTTCAAAAGCCTGCAGTGCTACAGGAAAAACTCTGCTTTAGTTGCAATAAGAATGCAAGCAGTGTTTCTCCTGATGGCAGTGTAACTTCAGGTAAGAGGTCTTAGATGGAAGAAGAAGCCTAGTGTTTGTCCTCTGGGCAGCTCAGTCTAAAGAATGAGTTCGACTTCCACGGCATGTTGGAACTTGCTAGAACGGTGCTCGTGAACTTGTGCGAGTGCTGTGAATCAAGATATGACAAGAAAGAGTGCAGTGTGTTGCCCATGACTCAGCAGACACAGAGGAACTCCGAGGGACCAATGGGCCTCGTTGTTGCTCAGCAGGCCTACAGGGGTGTGGAGATACTCAGGGATCTTGGAACAAAAATGATGCTCACCCGAGAGGCCTAGGAGTCCTGAAAAGGGTACTTCCTTTAAAGTAAAGGAGAACAGCGACTAAGAACTAACGGAAAGAGCTGAATGCCTCCCTTTCTGCAGGGCTACTCAGGGCCTTACCTCGAGGCAAGGACTCACGTTGAGATTCCCTTTAGCTCTAGAGCATGGCAAGGTGAGCCCCACCCCGGCCAAAGAAGCTCCGTGTGTAGCCAGAGAAAACTCATTTTCTTCCCACACCAATGTAGAGGGACCAGAGGCCTGTCAACAGCAGAGAATTTCAGGGAGCTTCACGGCGGCAAGAATGGAGCTTTCCAAATGGAAAGCAAGGCTAGTACCATCATGCCCCCATTTCCATGGGCACAGGCAGCGTACATCTCTGTGGTTTTTAACAAGTCAAATGAGACACAGAGTACACACTGTTTTCCTCCCTTAATCAACTTCTCGAGGCAGGGTGTTCTGCATCTAGTGAACGGCCTCACCAAGGAAAGCCCAAGCTAGGCCTCTGGGCCCGTGCCTCTTCAAAAGTCTGCAGTGCTTCAGGAAAAACTGTGCTTTAGTTGCAATAGGAAGGCAAGTCGTCTTCTTCCTGGAGGCAGGGTGACTTCAGGTAGGAGGTCCTGGATGGAAGGAGAAGCCTAGTGTTTTTCTCTGTGCAGCTCAGACCAGGGAATGAGTGCGACTTCCACGGCATGTAGGAACTTGCTAGAACGGTGCTCGTGAACCTGTATGAGTGCTGGCTTACTCAAGATGTCCCAATAAGAGTGCACTGTGTTGCCCTACACTCGGCATACACACTGTGAGTCGGAAAGCTACGGGCCTGGATATTGCTTAGAAGGGCCAGGGGAGCCTGAGGGTACTTGCTGTTCTTGCAGGGAATAGGGTTTCCAGGCGAGGCACCTAGGAGTCCTGAAAAGCGTACTGGCGTTAAAATGCTGCAGAGCGGCGACTACGGCCTCATGGAAACGGCTACACACCTCCGCTTCTGCATAGCATTTCAGGGCCTTACCTCGAGGCAAGTTCTCCCGTTGCTTGCACTGTGAGCGACACAGCATGTTAGGATGCTGTATTTCTCCTTGAATAGAGTGACTTCAGGAAAGAGGTCCTCGATAAATTCTAAGAAGAGTGTGTTCTCAGGGCAGCTCAGACGAGGGCAATCTCGAAAACTTGCAGGACATGTTGGACTGCCTAGAAATGTGGTTCTGGTGCTGTTCGACTGCTCTGGAAATATAGCTCTACTGAAGTAACGTACAGTGTGTTGCCAGAGACTCGGCAGACACAGAGGGCCTCCGAGGGTCGTATGGGAATCAATGCTGCTCAGCAGGCCCACAGGGGTGTGGAGGGCGTCAGTGATCTTGGAACAAAAATGATGCTCACCCGAAGGGCCTAGGAGTCCTGAAAAGGGTGCTTCCTTTAACATAAAGCGGAACCTCCACTAAGAGCTCATGGAAAGAGCTGCATGCCTCCCTTTCTGCAGGGCTACTCAGGGCCTTACCTCGAGGCAAGGACTCACGTTGAGATTCCCTTTAGCTCTAGAGCATGGCAAGGTGAGCCCCAACCGGGCCAATGAAGCTCCGTGTGTAGCCAGAGAAATCTCATTTTCTTCCCACACCCATGCCTACAGTGGCCAGAGAGCTGTTAACAGCAGAGAATTTCAGGGAGCTTCACGGCAGCAAGGATGGGGCTTTCCAAATGGAAAGCAAGGCTAGTACCATCATGCCCCCATTACCATGGGCACAGGCAGCATACATCTCTGTGGTTTCTAACAAGTCAAAAGAACCACAGGGTACACACTGGTTGCTTCCCTGAATCACCTTCTCGAGGCAGGGTGTTCTGCGTCTTGTGAACGGCCTCACCAAGGAAGGCCCTAGCTAGGCCCATGGGCCCGTGCCTCTTCAAAAGCCTGCAGTGCTACAGGAAAAACTCTGCTTTAGTTGCAATAAGAATGCAAGCAGTGTTTCTCCTGATGGCAGTGTAACTTCAGGTAAGAGGTCTTAGATGGAAGAAGAAGCCTAGTGTTTGTCCTCTGGGCAGCTCAGTCTAAAGAATGAGTTCGACTTCCACGGCATGTTGGAACTTGCTAGAACGGTGCTCGTGAACTTGTGCGAGTGCTGTGAATCAAGATATGACAAGAAAGAGTGCAGTGTGTTGCCCATGACTCAGCAGACACAGAGGAACTCCGAGGGACCAATGGGCCTCGTTGTTGCTCAGCAGGCCTACAGGGGTGTGGAGATACTCAGGGATCTTGGAACAAAAATGATGCTCACCCGAGAGGCCTAGGAGTCCTGAAAAGGGTACTTCCTTTAAAGTAAAGGAGAACAGCGACTAAGAACTAACGGAAAGAGCTGAATGCCTCCCTTTCTGCAGGGCTACTCAGGGCCTTACCTCGAGGCAAGGACTCACGTTGAGATTCCCTTTAGCTCTAGAGCATGGCAAGGTGAGCCCCACCCCGGCCAAAGAAGCTCCGTGTGTAGCCAGAGAAAACTCATTTTCTTCCCACACCAATGTAGAGGGACCAGAGGCCTGTCAACAGCAGAGAATTTCAGGGAGCTTCACGGCGGCAAGAATGGAGCTTTCCAAATGGAAAGCAAGGCTAGTACCATCATGCCCCCATTTCCATGGGCACAGGCAGCGTACATCTCTGTGGTTTTTAACAAGTCAAATGAGACACAGAGTACACACTGTTTTCCTCCCTTAATCAACTTCTCGAGGCAGGGTGTTCTGCATCTAGTGAACGGCCTCACCAAGGAAAGCCCAAGCTAGGCCTCTGGGCCCGTGCCTCTTCAAAAGTCTGCAGTGCTTCAGGAAAAACTGTGCTTTAGTTGCAATAGGAAGGCAAGTCGTCTTCTTCCTGGAGGCAGGGTGACTTCAGGTAGGAGGTCCTGGATGGAAGGAGAAGCCTAGTGTTTTTCTCTGTGCAGCTCAGACCAGGGAATGAGTGCGACTTCCACGGCATGTAGGAACTTGCTAGAACGGTGCTCGTGAACCTGTATGAGTGCTGGCTTACTCAAGATGTCCCAATAAGAGTGCACTGTGTTGCCCTACACTCGGCATACACACTGTGAGTCGGAAAGCTACGGGCCTGGATATTGCTTAGAAGGGCCAGGGGAGCCTGAGGGTACTTGCTGTTCTTGCAGGGAATAGGGTTTCCAGGCGAGGCACCTAGGAGTCCTGAAAAGCGTACTGGCGTTAAAATGCTGCAGAGCGGCGACTACGGCCTCATGGAAACGGCTACACACCTCCGCTTCTGCATAGCATTTCAGGGCCTTACCTCGAGGCAAGTTCTCCCGTTGCTTGCACTGTGAGCGACACAGCATGTTAGGATGCTGTATTTCTCCTTGAATAGAGTGACTTCAGGAAAGAGGTCCTCGATAAATTCTAAGAAGAGTGTGTTCTCAGGGCAGCTCAGACGAGGGCAATCTCGAAAACTTGCAGGACATGTTGGACTGCCTAGAAATGTGGTTCTGGTGCTGTTCGACTGCTCTGGAAATATAGCTCTACTGAAGTAACGTACAGTGTGTTGCCAGAGACTCGGCAGACACAGAGGGCCTCCGAGGGTCGTATGGGAATCAATGCTGCTCAGCAGGCCCACAGGGGTGTGGAGGGCGTCAGTGATCTTGGAACAAAAATGATGCTCACCCGAAGGGCCTAGGAGTCCTGAAAAGGGTGCTTCCTTTAACATAAAGCGGAACCTCCACTAAGAGCTCATGGAAAGAGCTGCATGCCTCCCTTTCTGCAGGGCTACTCAGGGCCTTACCTCGAGGCAAGGACTCACGTTGAGATTCCCTTTAGCTCTAGAGCATGGCAAGGTGAGCCCCAACCGGGCCAATGAAGCTCCGTGTGTAGCCAGAGAAATCTCATTTTCTTCCCACACCCATGCCTACAGTGGCCAGAGAGCTGTTAACAGCAGAGAATTTCAGGGAGCTTCACGGCAGCAAGGATGGGGCTTTCCAAATGGAAAGCAAGGCTAGTACCATCATGCCCCCATTACCATGGGCACAGGCAGCATACATCTCTGTGGTTTCTAACAAGTCAAAAGAACCACAGGGTACACACTGGTTGCTTCCCTGAATCACCTTCTCGAGGCAGGGTGTTCTGCGTCTTGTGAACGGCCTCACCAAGGAAGGCCCTAGCTAGGCCCATGGGCCCGTGCCTCTTCAAAAGCCTGCAGTGCTACAGGAAAAACTCTGCTTTAGTTGCAATAAGAATGCAAGCAGTGTTTCTCCTGATGGCAGTGTAACTTCAGGTAAGAGGTCTTAGATGGAAGAAGAAGCCTAGTGTTTGTCCTCTGGGCAGCTCAGTCTAAAGAATGAGTTCGACTTCCACGGCATGTTGGAACTTGCTAGAACGGTGCTCGTGAACTTGTGCGAGTGCTGTGAATCAAGATATGACAAGAAAGAGTGCAGTGTGTTGCCCATGACTCAGCAGACACAGAGGAACTCCGAGGGACCAATGGGCCTCGTTGTTGCTCAGCAGGCCTACAGGGGTGTGGAGATACTCAGGGATCTTGGAACAAAAATGATGCTCACCCGAGAGGCCTAGGAGTCCTGAAAAGGGTACTTCCTTTAAAGTAAAGGAGAACAGCGACTAAGAACTAACGGAAAGAGCTGAATGCCTCCCTTTCTGCAGGGCTACTCAGGGCCTTACCTCGAGGCAAGGACTCACGTTGAGATTCCCTTTAGCTCTAGAGCATGGCAAGGTGAGCCCCACCCCGGCCAAAGAAGCTCCGTGTGTAGCCAGAGAAAACTCATTTTCTTCCCACACCAATGTAGAGGGACCAGAGGCCTGTCAACAGCAGAGAATTTCAGGGAGCTTCACGGCGGCAAGAATGGAGCTTTCCAAATGGAAAGCAAGGCTAGTACCATCATGCCCCCATTTCCATGGGCACAGGCAGCGTACATCTCTGTGGTTTTTAACAAGTCAAATGAGACACAGAGTACACACTGTTTTCCTCCCTTAATCAACTTCTCGAGGCAGGGTGTTCTGCATCTAGTGAACGGCCTCACCAAGGAAAGCCCAAGCTAGGCCTCTGGGCCCGTGCCTCTTCAAAAGTCTGCAGTGCTTCAGGAAAAACTGTGCTTTAGTTGCAATAGGAAGGCAAGTCGTCTTCTTCCTGGAGGCAGGGTGACTTCAGGTAGGAGGTCCTGGATGGAAGGAGAAGCCTAGTGTTTTTCTCTGTGCAGCTCAGACCAGGGAATGAGTGCGACTTCCACGGCATGTAGGAACTTGCTAGAACGGTGCTCGTGAACCTGTATGAGTGCTGGCTTACTCAAGATGTCCCAATAAGAGTGCACTGTGTTGCCCTACACTCGGCATACACACTGTGAGTCGGAAAGCTACGGGCCTGGATATTGCTTAGAAGGGCCAGGGGAGCCTGAGGGTACTTGCTGTTCTTGCAGGGAATAGGGTTTCCAGGCGAGGCACCTAGGAGTCCTGAAAAGCGTACTGGCGTTAAAATGCTGCAGAGCGGCGACTACGGCCTCATGGAAACGGCTACACACCTCCGCTTCTGCATAGCATTTCAGGGCCTTACCTCGAGGCAAGTTCTCCCGTTGCTTGCACTGTGAGCGACACAGCATGTTAGGATGCTGTATTTCTCCTTGAATAGAGTGACTTCAGGAAAGAGGTCCTCGATAAATTCTAAGAAGAGTGTGTTCTCAGGGCAGCTCAGACGAGGGCAATCTCGAAAACTTGCAGGACATGTTGGACTGCCTAGAAATGTGGTTCTGGTGCTGTTCGACTGCTCTGGAAATATAGCTCTACTGAAGTAACGTACAGTGTGTTGCCAGAGACTCGGCAGACACAGAGGGCCTCCGAGGGTCGTATGGGAATCAATGCTGCTCAGCAGGCCCACAGGGGTGTGGAGGGCGTCAGTGATCTTGGAACAAAAATGATGCTCACCCGAAGGGCCTAGGAGTCCTGAAAAGGGTGCTTCCTTTAACATAAAGCGGAACCTCCACTAAGAGCTCATGGAAAGAGCTGCATGCCTCCCTTTCTGCAGGGCTACTCAGGGCCTTACCTCGAGGCAAGGACTCACGTTGAGATTCCCTTTAGCTCTAGAGCATGGCAAGGTGAGCCCCAACCGGGCCAATGAAGCTCCGTGTGTAGCCAGAGAAATCTCATTTTCTTCCCACACCCATGCCTACAGTGGCCAGAGAGCTGTTAACAGCAGAGAATTTCAGGGAGCTTCACGGCAGCAAGGATGGGGCTTTCCAAATGGAAAGCAAGGCTAGTACCATCATGCCCCCATTACCATGGGCACAGGCAGCATACATCTCTGTGGTTTCTAACAAGTCAAAAGAACCACAGGGTACACACTGGTTGCTTCCCTGAATCAACTTCTCGAGGCAGGGTGTTCTGCGTCTTGTGAACGGCCTCACCAAGGAAGGCCCTAGCTAGGCCCATGGGCCCGTGCCTCTTCAAAAGCCTGCAGTGCTACAGGAAAAACTCTGCTTTAGTTGCAATAAGAATGCAAGCAGTGTTTCTCCTGATGGCAGTGTAACTTCAGGTAAGAGGTCTTAGATGGAAGAAGAAGCCTAGTGTTTGTCCTCTGGGCAGCTCAGTCTAAAGAATGAGTTCGACTTCCACGGCATGTTGGAACTTGCTAGAACGGTGCTCGTGAACTTGTGCGAGTGCTGTGAATCAAGATATGACAAGAAAGAGTGCAGTGTGTTGCCCATGACTCAGCAGACACAGAGGAACTCCGAGGGACCAATGGGCCTCGTTGTTGCTCAGCAGGCCTACAGGGGTGTGGAGATACTCAGGGATCTTGGAACAAAAATGATGCTCACCCGAGAGGCCTAGGAGTCCTGAAAAGGGTACTTCCTTTAAAGTAAAGGAGAACAGCGACTAAGAACTAACGGAAAGAGCTGAATGCCTCCCTTTCTGCAGGGCTACTCAGGGCCTTACCTCGAGGCAAGGACTCACGTTGAGATTCCCTTTAGCTCTAGAGCATGGCAAGGTGAGCCCCACCCCGGCCAAAGAAGCTCCGTGTGTAGCCAGAGAAAACTCATTTTCTTCCCACACCAATGTAGAGGGACCAGAGGCCTGTCAACAGCAGAGAATTTCAGGGAGCTTCACGGCGGCAAGAATGGAGCTTTCCAAATGGAAAGCAAGGCTAGTACCATCATGCCCCCATTTCCATGGGCACAGGCAGCGTACATCTCTGTGGTTTTTAACAAGTCAAATGAGACACAGAGTACACACTGTTTTCCTCCCTTAATCAACTTCTCGAGGCAGGGTGTTCTGCATCTAGTGAACGGCCTCACCAAGGAAAGCCCAAGCTAGGCCTCTGGGCCCGTGCCTCTTCAAAAGTCTGCAGTGCTTCAGGAAAAACTGTGCTTTAGTTGCAATAGGAAGGCAAGTCGTCTTCTTCCTGGAGGCAGGGTGACTTCAGGTAGGAGGTCCTGGATGGAAGGAGAAGCCTAGTGTTTTTCTCTGTGCAGCTCAGACCAGGGAATGAGTGCGACTTCCACGGCATGTAGGAACTTGCTAGAACGGTGCTCGTGAACCTGTATGAGTGCTGGCTTACTCAAGATGTCCCAATAAGAGTGCACTGTGTTGCCCTACACTCGGCATACACACTGTGAGTCGGAAAGCTACGGGCCTGGATATTGCTTAGAAGGGCCAGGGGAGCCTGAGGGTACTTGCTGTTCTTGCAGGGAATAGGGTTTCCAGGCGAGGCACCTAGGAGTCCTGAAAAGCGTACTGGCGTTAAAATGCTGCAGAGCGGCGACTACGGCCTCATGGAAACGGCTACACACCTCCGCTTCTGCATAGCATTTCAGGGCCTTACCTCGAGGCAAGTTCTCCCGTTGCTTGCACTGTGAGCGACACAGCATGTTAGGATGCTGTATTTCTCCTTGAATAGAGTGACTTCAGGAAAGAGGTCCTCGATAAATTCTAAGAAGAGTGTGTTCTCAGGGCAGCTCAGACGAGGGCAATCTCGAAAACTTGCAGGACATGTTGGACTGCCTAGAAATGTGGTTCTGGTGCTGTTCGACTGCTCTGGAAATATAGCTCTACTGAAGTAACGTACAGTGTGTTGCCAGAGACTCGGCAGACACAGAGGGCCTCCGAGGGTCGTATGGGAATCAATGCTGCTCAGCAGGCCCACAGGGGTGTGGAGGGCGTCAGTGATCTTGGAACAAAAATGATGCTCACCCGAAGGGCCTAGGAGTCCTGAAAAGGGTGCTTCCTTTAACATAAAGCGGAACCTCCACTAAGAGCTCATGGAAAGAGCTGCATGCCTCCCTTTCTGCAGGGCTACTCAGGGCCTTACCTCGAGGCAAGGACTCACGTTGAGATTCCCTTTAGCTCTAGAGCATGGCAAGGTGAGCCCCAACCGGGCCAATGAAGCTCCGTGTGTAGCCAGAGAAATCTCATTTTCTTCCCACACCCATGCCTACAGTGGCCAGAGAGCTGTTAACAGCAGAGAATTTCAGGGAGCTTCACGGCAGCAAGGATGGGGCTTTCCAAATGGAAAGCAAGGCTAGTACCATCATGCCCCCATTACCATGGGCACAGGCAGCATACATCTCTGTGGTTTCTAACAAGTCAAAAGAACCACAGGGTACACACTGGTTGCTTCCCTGAATCACCTTCTCGAGGCAGGGTGTTCTGCGTCTTGTGAACGGCCTCACCAAGGAAGGCCCTAGCTAGGCCCATGGGCCCGTGCCTCTTCAAAAGCCTGCAGTGCTACAGGAAAAACTCTGCTTTAGTTGCAATAAGAATGCAAGCAGTGTTTCTCCTGATGGCAGTGTAACTTCAGGTAAGAGGTCTTAGATGGAAGAAGAAGCCTAGTGTTTGTCCTCTGGGCAGCTCAGTCTAAAGAATGAGTTCGACTTCCACGGCATGTTGGAACTTGCTAGAACGGTGCTCGTGAACTTGTGCGAGTGCTGTGAATCAAGATATGACAAGAAAGAGTGCAGTGTGTTGCCCATGACTCAGCAGACACAGAGGAACTCCGAGGGACCAATGGGCCTCGTTGTTGCTCAGCAGGCCTACAGGGGTGTGGAGATACTCAGGGATCTTGGAACAAAAATGATGCTCACCCGAGAGGCCTAGGAGTCCTGAAAAGGGGACTTCCTTTAAAGTAAAGGAGAACAGCGACTAAGAACTAACGGAAAGAGCTGAATGCCTCCCTTTCTGCAGGGCTACTCAGGGCCTTACCTCGAGGCAAGGACTCACGTTGAGATTCCCTTTAGCTCTAGAGCATGGCAAGGTGAGCCCCACCCCGGCCAAAGAAGCTCCGTGTGTAGCCAGAGAAAACTCATTTTCTTCCCACACCAATGTAGAGGGACCAGAGGCCTGTCAACAGCAGAGAATTTCAGGGAGCTTCACGGCGGCAAGAATGGAGCTTTCCAAATGGAAAGCAAGGCTAGTACCATCATGCCCCCATTTCCATGGGCACAGGCAGCGTACATCTCTGTGGTTTTTAACAAGTCAAATGAGACACAGAGTACACACTGTTTTCCTCCCTTAATCAACTTCTCGAGGCAGGGTGTTCTGCATCTAGTGAACGGCCTCACCAAGGAAAGCCCAAGCTAGGCCTCTGGGCCCGTGCCTCTTCAAAAGTCTGCAGTGCTTCAGGAAAAACTGTGCTTTAGTTGCAATAGGAAGGCAAGTCGTCTTCTTCCTGGAGGCAGGGTGACTTCAGGTAGGAGGTCCTGGATGGAAGGAGAAGCCTAGTGTTTTTCTCTGTGCAGCTCAGACCAGGGAATGAGTGCGACTTCCACGGCATGTAGGAACTTGCTAGAACGGTGCTCGTGAACCTGTATGAGTGCTGGCTTACTCAAGATGTCCCAATAAGAGTGCACTGTGTTGCCCTACACTCGGCATACACACTGTGAGTCGGAAAGCTACGGGCCTGGATATTGCTTAGAAGGGCCAGGGGAGCCTGAGGGTACTTGCTGTTCTTGCAGGGAATAGGGTTTCCAGGCGAGGCACCTAGGAGTCCTGAAAAGCGTACTGGCGTTAAAATGCTGCAGAGCGGCGACTACGGCCTCATGGAAACGGCTACACACCTCCGCTTCTGCATAGCATTTCAGGGCCTTACCTCGAGGCAAGTTCTCCCGTTGCTTGCACTGTGAGCGACACAGCATGTTAGGATGCTGTATTTCTCCTTGAATAGAGTGACTTCAGGAAAGAGGTCCTCGATAAATTCTAAGAAGAGTGTGTTCTCAGGGCAGCTCAGACGAGGGCAATCTCGAAAACTTGCAGGACATGTTGGACTGCCTAGAAATGTGGTTCTGGTGCTGTTCGACTGCTCTGGAAATATAGCTCTACTGAAGTAACGTACAGTGTGTTGCCAGAGACTCGGCAGACACAGAGGGCCTCCGAGGGTCGTATGGGAATCAATGCTGCTCAGCAGGCCCACAGGGGTGTGGAGGGCGTCAGTGATCTTGGAACAAAAATGATGCTCACCCGAAGGGCCTAGGAGTCCTGAAAAGGGTGCTTCCTTTAACATAAAGCGGAACCTCCACTAAGAGCTCATGGAAAGAGCTGCATGCCTCCCTTTCTGCAGGGCTACTCAGGGCCTTACCTCGAGGCAAGGACTCACGTTGAGATTCCCTTTAGCTCTAGAGCATGGCAAGGTGAGCCCCAACCGGGCCAATGAAGCTCCGTGTGTAGCCAGAGAAATCTCATTTTCTTCCCACACCCATGCCTACAGTGGCCAGAGAGCTGTTAACAGCAGAGAATTTCAGGGAGCTTCACGGCAGCAAGGATGGGGCTTTCCAAATGGAAAGCAAGGCTAGTACCATCATGCCCCCATTACCATGGGCACAGGCAGCATACATCTCTGTGGTTTCTAACAAGTCAAAAGAACCACAGGGTACACACTGGTTGCTTCCCTGAATCACCTTCTCGAGGCAGGGTGTTCTGCGTCTTGTGAACGGCCTCACCAAGGAAGGCCCTAGCTAGGCCCATGGGCCCGTGCCTCTTCAAAAGCCTGCAGTGCTACAGGAAAAACTCTGCTTTAGTTGCAATAAGAATGCAAGCAGTGTTTCTCCTGATGGCAGTGTAACTTCAGGTAAGAGGTCTTAGATGGAAGAAGAAGCCTAGTGTTTGTCCTCTGGGCAGCTCAGTCTAAAGAATGAGTTCGACTTCCACGGCATGTTGGAACTTGCTAGAACGGTGCTCGTGAACTTGTGCGAGTGCTGTGAATCAAGATATGACAAGAAAGAGTGCAGTGTGTTGCCCATGACTCAGCAGACACAGAGGAACTCCGAGGGACCAATGGGCCTCGTTGTTGCTCAGCAGGCCTACAGGGGTGTGGAGATACTCAGGGATCTTGGAACAAAAATGATGCTCACCCGAGAGGCCTAGGAGTCCTGAAAAGGGGACTTCCTTTAAAGTAAAGGAGAACAGCGACTAAGAACTAACGGAAAGAGCTGAATGCCTCCCTTTCTGCAGGGCTACTCAGGGCCTTACCTCGAGGCAAGGACTCACGTTGAGATTCCCTTTAGCTCTAGAGCATGGCAAGGTGAGCCCCACCCCGGCCAAAGAAGCTCCGTGTGTAGCCAGAGAAAACTCATTTTCTTCCCACACCAATGTAGAGGGACCAGAGGCCTGTCAACAGCAGAGAATTTCAGGGAGCTTCACGGCGGCAAGAATGGAGCTTTCCAAATGGAAAGCAAGGCTAGTACCATCATGCCCCCATTTCCATGGGCACAGGCAGCGTACATCTCTGTGGTTTTTAACAAGTCAAATGAGACACAGAGTACACACTGTTTTCCTCCCTTAATCAACTTCTCGAGGCAGGGTGTTCTGCATCTAGTGAACGGCCTCACCAAGGAAAGCCCAAGCTAGGCCTCTGGGCCCGTGCCTCTTCAAAAGTCTGCAGTGCTTCAGGAAAAACTGTGCTTTAGTTGCAATAGGAAGGCAAGTCGTCTTCTTCCTGGAGGCAGGGTGACTTCAGGTAGGAGGTCCTGGATGGAAGGAGAAGCCTAGTGTTTTTCTCTGTGCAGCTCAGACCAGGGAATGAGTGCGACTTCCACGGCATGTAGGAACTTGCTAGAACGGTGCTCGTGAACCTGTATGAGTGCTGGCTTACTCAAGATGTCCCAATAAGAGTGCACTGTGTTGCCCTACACTCGGCATACACACTGTGAGTCGGAAAGCTACGGGCCTGGATATTGCTTAGAAGGGCCAGGGGAGCCTGAGGGTACTTGCTGTTCTTGCAGGGAATAGGGTTTCCAGGCGAGGCACCTAGGAGTCCTGAAAAGCGTACTGGCGTTAAAATGCTGCAGAGCGGCGACTACGGCCTCATGGAAACGGCTACACACCTCCGCTTCTGCATAGCATTTCAGGGCCTTACCTCGAGGCAAGTTCTCCCGTTGCTTGCACTGTGAGCGACACAGCATGTTAGGATGCTGTATTTCTCCTTGAATAGAGTGACTTCAGGAAAGAGGTCCTCGATAAATTCTAAGAAGAGTGTGTTCTCAGGGCAGCTCAGACGAGGGCAATCTCGAAAACTTGCAGGACATGTTGGACTGCCTAGAAATGTGGTTCTGGTGCTGTTCGACTGCTCTGGAAATATAGCTCTACTGAAGTAACGTACAGTGTGTTGCCAGAGACTCGGCAGACACAGAGGGCCTCCGAGGGTCGTATGGGAATCAATGCTGCTCAGCAGGCCCACAGGGGTGTGGAGGGCGTCAGTGATCTTGGAACAAAAATGATGCTCACCCGAAGGGCCTAGGAGTCCTGAAAAGGGTGCTTCCTTTAACATAAAGCGGAACCTCCACTAAGAGCTCATGGAAAGAGCTGCATGCCTCCCTTTCTGCAGGGCTACTCAGGGCCTTACCTCGAGGCAAGGACTCACGTTGAGATTCCCTTTAGCTCTAGAGCATGGCAAGGTGAGCCCCAACCGGGCCAATGAAGCTCCGTGTGTAGCCAGAGAAATCTCATTTTCTTCCCACACCCATGCCTACAGTGGCCAGAGAGCTGTTAACAGCAGAGAATTTCAGGGAGCTTCACGGCAGCAAGGATGGGGCTTTCCAAATGGAAAGCAAGGCTAGTACCATCATGCCCCCATTACCATGGGCACAGGCAGCATACATCTCTGTGGTTTCTAACAAGTCAAAAGAACCACAGGGTACACACTGGTTGCTTCCCTGAATCAACTTCTCGAGGCAGGGTGTTCTGCGTCTTGTGAACGGCCTCACCAAGGAAGGCCCTAGCTAGGCCCATGGGCCCGTGCCTCTTCAAAAGCCTGCAGTGCTACAGGAAAAACTCTGCTTTAGTTGCAATAAGAATGCAAGCAGTGTTTCTCCTGATGGCAGTGTAACTTCAGGTAAGAGGTCTTAGATGGAAGAAGAAGCCTAGTGTTTGTCCTCTGGGCAGCTCAGTCTAAAGAATGAGTTCGACTTCCACGGCATGTTGGAACTTGCTAGAACGGTGCTCGTGAACTTGTGCGAGTGCTGTGAATCAAGATATGACAAGAAAGAGTGCAGTGTGTTGCCCATGACTCAGCAGACACAGAGGAACTCCGAGGGACCAATGGGCCTCGTTGTTGCTCAGCAGGCCTACAGGGGTGTGGAGATACTCAGGGATCTTGGAACAAAAATGATGCTCACCCGAGAGGCCTAGGAGTCCTGAAAAGGGTACTTCCTTTAAAGTAAAGGAGAACAGCGACTAAGAACTAACGGAAAGAGCTGAATGCCTCCCTTTCTGCAGGGCTACTCAGGGCCTTACCTCGAGGCAAGGACTCACGTTGAGATTCCCTTTAGCTCTAGAGCATGGCAAGGTGAGCCCCACCCCGGCCAAAGAAGCTCCGTGTGTAGCCAGAGAAAACTCATTTTCTTCCCACACCAATGTAGAGGGACCAGAGGCCTGTCAACAGCAGAGAATTTCAGGGAGCTTCACGGCGGCAAGAATGGAGCTTTCCAAATGGAAAGCAAGGCTAGTACCATCATGCCCCCATTTCCATGGGCACAGGCAGCGTACATCTCTGTGGTTTTTAACAAGTCAAATGAGACACAGAGTACACACTGTTTTCCTCCCTTAATCAACTTCTCGAGGCAGGGTGTTCTGCATCTAGTGAACGGCCTCACCAAGGAAAGCCCAAGCTAGGCCTCTGGGCCCGTGCCTCTTCAAAAGTCTGCAGTGCTTCAGGAAAAACTGTGCTTTAGTTGCAATAGGAAGGCAAGTCGTCTTCTTCCTGGAGGCAGGGTGACTTCAGGTAGGAGGTCCTGGATGGAAGGAGAAGCCTAGTGTTTTTCTCTGTGCAGCTCAGACCAGGGAATGAGTGCGACTTCCACGGCATGTAGGAACTTGCTAGAACGGTGCTCGTGAACCTGTATGAGTGCTGGCTTACTCAAGATGTCCCAATAAGAGTGCACTGTGTTGCCCTACACTCGGCATACACACTGTGAGTCGGAAAGCTACGGGCCTGGATATTGCTTAGAAGGGCCAGGGGAGCCTGAGGGTACTTGCTGTTCTTGCAGGGAATAGGGTTTCCAGGCGAGGCACCTAGGAGTCCTGAAAAGCGTACTGGCGTTAAAATGCTGCAGAGCGGCGACTACGGCCTCATGGAAACGGCTACACACCTCCGCTTCTGCATAGCATTTCAGGGCCTTACCTCGAGGCAAGTTCTCCCGTTGCTTGCACTGTGAGCGACACAGCATGTTAGGATGCTGTATTTCTCCTTGAATAGAGTGACTTCAGGAAAGAGGTCCTCGATAAATTCTAAGAAGAGTGTGTTCTCAGGGCAGCTCAGACGAGGGCAATCTCGAAAACTTGCAGGACATGTTGGACTGCCTAGAAATGTGGTTCTGGTGCTGTTCGACTGCTCTGGAAATATAGCTCTACTGAAGTAACGTACAGTGTGTTGCCAGAGACTCGGCAGACACAGAGGGCCTCCGAGGGTCGTATGGGAATCAATGCTGCTCAGCAGGCCCACAGGGGTGTGGAGGGCGTCAGTGATCTTGGAACAAAAATGATGCTCACCCGAAGGGCCTAGGAGTCCTGAAAAGGGTGCTTCCTTTAACATAAAGCGGAACCTCCACTAAGAGCTCATGGAAAGAGCTGCATGCCTCCCTTTCTGCAGGGCTACTCAGGGCCTTACCTCGAGGCAAGGACTCACGTTGAGATTCCCTTTAGCTCTAGAGCATGGCAAGGTGAGCCCCAACCGGGCCAATGAAGCTCCGTGTGTAGCCAGAGAAATCTCATTTTCTTCCCACACCCATGCCTACAGTGGCCAGAGAGCTGTTAACAGCAGAGAATTTCAGGGAGCTTCACGGCAGCAAGGATGGGGCTTTCCAAATGGAAAGCAAGGCTAGTACCATCATGCCCCCATTACCATGGGCACAGGCAGCATACATCTCTGTGGTTTCTAACAAGTCAAAAGAACCACAGGGTACACACTGGTTGCTTCCCTGAATCACCTTCTCGAGGCAGGGTGTTCTGCGTCTTGTGAACGGCCTCACCAAGGAAGGCCCTAGCTAGGCCCATGGGCCCGTGCCTCTTCAAAAGCCTGCAGTGCTACAGGAAAAACTCTGCTTTAGTTGCAATAAGAATGCAAGCAGTGTTTCTCCTGATGGCAGTGTAACTTCAGGTAAGAGGTCTTAGATGGAAGAAGAAGCCTAGTGTTTGTCCTCTGGGCAGCTCAGTCTAAAGAATGAGTTCGACTTCCACGGCATGTTGGAACTTGCTAGAACGGTGCTCGTGAACTTGTGCGAGTGCTGTGAATCAAGATATGACAAGAAAGAGTGCAGTGTGTTGCCCATGACTCAGCAGACACAGAGGAACTCCGAGGGACCAATGGGCCTCGTTGTTGCTCAGCAGGCCTACAGGGGTGTGGAGATACTCAGGGATCTTGGAACAAAAATGATGCTCACCCGAGAGGCCTAGGAGTCCTGAAAAGGGTACTTCCTTTAAAGTAAAGGAGAACAGCGACTAAGAACTAACGGAAAGAGCTGAATGCCTCCCTTTCTGCAGGGCTACTCAGGGCCTTACCTCGAGGCAAGGACTCACGTTGAGATTCCCTTTAGCTCTAGAGCATGGCAAGGTGAGCCCCACCCCGGCCAAAGAAGCTCCGTGTGTAGCCAGAGAAAACTCATTTTCTTCCCACACCAATGTAGAGGGACCAGAGGCCTGTCAACAGCAGAGAATTTCAGGGAGCTTCACGGCGGCAAGAATGGAGCTTTCCAAATGGAAAGCAAGGCTAGTACCATCATGCCCCCATTTCCATGGGCACAGGCAGCGTACATCTCTGTGGTTTTTAACAAGTCAAATGAGACACAGAGTACACACTGTTTTCCTCCCTTAATCAACTTCTCGAGGCAGGGTGTTCTGCATCTAGTGAACGGCCTCACCAAGGAAAGCCCAAGCTAGGCCTCTGGGCCCGTGCCTCTTCAAAAGTCTGCAGTGCTTCAGGAAAAACTGTGCTTTAGTTGCAATAGGAAGGCAAGTCGTCTTCTTCCTGGAGGCAGGGTGACTTCAGGTAGGAGGTCCTGGATGGAAGGAGAAGCCTAGTGTTTTTCTCTGTGCAGCTCAGACCAGGGAATGAGTGCGACTTCCACGGCATGTAGGAACTTGCTAGAACGGTGCTCGTGAACCTGTATGAGTGCTGGCTTACTCAAGATGTCCCAATAAGAGTGCACTGTGTTGCCCTACACTCGGCATACACACTGTGAGTCGGAAAGCTACGGGCCTGGATATTGCTTAGAAGGGCCAGGGGAGCCTGAGGGTACTTGCTGTTCTTGCAGGGAATAGGGTTTCCAGGCGAGGCACCTAGGAGTCCTGAAAAGCGTACTGGCGTTAAAATGCTGCAGAGCGGCGACTACGGCCTCATGGAAACGGCTACACACCTCCGCTTCTGCATAGCATTTCAGGGCCTTACCTCGAGGCAAGTTCTCCCGTTGCTTGCACTGTGAGCGACACAGCATGTTAGGATGCTGTATTTCTCCTTGAATAGAGTGACTTCAGGAAAGAGGTCCTCGATAAATTCTAAGAAGAGTGTGTTCTCAGGGCAGCTCAGACGAGGGCAATCTCGAAAACTTGCAGGACATGTTGGACTGCCTAGAAATGTGGTTCTGGTGCTGTTCGACTGCTCTGGAAATATAGCTCTACTGAAGTAACGTACAGTGTGTTGCCAGAGACTCGGCAGACACAGAGGGCCTCCGAGGGTCGTATGGGAATCAATGCTGCTCAGCAGGCCCACAGGGGTGTGGAGGGCGTCAGTGATCTTGGAACAAAAATGATGCTCACCCGAAGGGCCTAGGAGTCCTGAAAAGGGTGCTTCCTTTAACATAAAGCGGAACCTCCACTAAGAGCTCATGGAAAGAGCTGCATGCCTCCCTTTCTGCAGGGCTACTCAGGGCCTTACCTCGAGGCAAGGACTCACGTTGAGATTCCCTTTAGCTCTAGAGCATGGCAAGGTGAGCCCCAACCGGGCCAATGAAGCTCCGTGTGTAGCCAGAGAAATCTCATTTTCTTCCCACACCCATGCCTACAGTGGCCAGAGAGCTGTTAACAGCAGAGAATTTCAGGGAGCTTCACGGCAGCAAGGATGGGGCTTTCCAAATGGAAAGCAAGGCTAGTACCATCATGCCCCCATTACCATGGGCACAGGCAGCATACATCTCTGTGGTTTCTAACAAGTCAAAAGAACCACAGGGTACACACTGGTTGCTTCCCTGAATCACCTTCTCGAGGCAGGGTGTTCTGCGTCTTGTGAACGGCCTCACCAAGGAAGGCCCTAGCTAGGCCCATGGGCCCGTGCCTCTTCAAAAGCCTGCAGTGCTACAGGAAAAACTCTGCTTTAGTTGCAATAAGAATGCAAGCAGTGTTTCTCCTGATGGCAGTGTAACTTCAGGTAAGAGGTCTTAGATGGAAGAAGAAGCCTAGTGTTTGTCCTCTGGGCAGCTCAGTCTAAAGAATGAGTTCGACTTCCACGGCATGTTGGAACTTGCTAGAACGGTGCTCGTGAACTTGTGCGAGTGCTGTGAATCAAGATATGACAAGAAAGAGTGCAGTGTGTTGCCCATGACTCAGCAGACACAGAGGAACTCCGAGGGACCAATGGGCCTCGTTGTTGCTCAGCAGGCCTACAGGGGTGTGGAGATACTCAGGGATCTTGGAACAAAAATGATGCTCACCCGAGAGGCCTAGGAGTCCTGAAAAGGGTACTTCCTTTAAAGTAAAGGAGAACAGCGACTAAGAACTAACGGAAAGAGCTGAATGCCTCCCTTTCTGCAGGGCTACTCAGGGCCTTACCTCGAGGCAAGGACTCACGTTGAGATTCCCTTTAGCTCTAGAGCATGGCAAGGTGAGCCCCACCCCGGCCAAAGAAGCTCCGTGTGTAGCCAGAGAAAACTCATTTTCTTCCCACACCAATGTAGAGGGACCAGAGGCCTGTCAACAGCAGAGAATTTCAGGGAGCTTCACGGCGGCAAGAATGGAGCTTTCCAAATGGAAAGCAAGGCTAGTACCATCATGCCCCCATTTCCATGGGCACAGGCAGCGTACATCTCTGTGGTTTTTAACAAGTCAAATGAGACACAGAGTACACACTGTTTTCCTCCCTTAATCAACTTCTCGAGGCAGGGTGTTCTGCATCTAGTGAACGGCCTCACCAAGGAAAGCCCAAGCTAGGCCTCTGGGCCCGTGCCTCTTCAAAAGTCTGCAGTGCTTCAGGAAAAACTGTGCTTTAGTTGCAATAGGAAGGCAAGTCGTCTTCTTCCTGGAGGCAGGGTGACTTCAGGTAGGAGGTCCTGGATGGAAGGAGAAGCCTAGTGTTTTTCTCTGTGCAGCTCAGACCAGGGAATGAGTGCGACTTCCACGGCATGTAGGAACTTGCTAGAACGGTGCTCGTGAACCTGTATGAGTGCTGGCTTACTCAAGATGTCCCAATAAGAGTGCACTGTGTTGCCCTACACTCGGCATACACACTGTGAGTCGGAAAGCTACGGGCCTGGATATTGCTTAGAAGGGCCAGGGGAGCCTGAGGGTACTTGCTGTTCTTGCAGGGAATAGGGTTTCCAGGCGAGGCACCTAGGAGTCCTGAAAAGCGTACTGGCGTTAAAATGCTGCAGAGCGGCGACTACGGCCTCATGGAAACGGCTACACACCTCCGCTTCTGCATAGCATTTCAGGGCCTTACCTCGAGGCAAGTTCTCCCGTTGCTTGCACTGTGAGCGACACAGCATGTTAGGATGCTGTATTTCTCCTTGAATAGAGTGACTTCAGGAAAGAGGTCCTCGATAAATTCTAAGAAGAGTGTGTTCTCAGGGCAGCTCAGACGAGGGCAATCTCGAAAACTTGCAGGACATGTTGGACTGCCTAGAAATGTGGTTCTGGTGCTGTTCGACTGCTCTGGAAATATAGCTCTACTGAAGTAACGTACAGTGTGTTGCCAGAGACTCGGCAGACACAGAGGGCCTCCGAGGGTCGTATGGGAATCAATGCTGCTCAGCAGGCCCACAGGGGTGTGGAGGGCGTCAGTGATCTTGGAACAAAAATGATGCTCACCCGAAGGGCCTAGGAGTCCTGAAAAGGGTGCTTCCTTTAACATAAAGCGGAACCTCCACTAAGAGCTCATGGAAAGAGCTGCATGCCTCCCTTTCTGCAGGGCTACTCAGGGCCTTACCTCGAGGCAAGGACTCACGTTGAGATTCCCTTTAGCTCTAGAGCATGGCAAGGTGAGCCCCAACCGGGCCAATGAAGCTCCGTGTGTAGCCAGAGAAATCTCATTTTCTTCCCACACCCATGCCTACAGTGGCCAGAGAGCTGTTAACAGCAGAGAATTTCAGGGAGCTTCACGGCAGCAAGGATGGGGCTTTCCAAATGGAAAGCAAGGCTAGTACCATCATGCCCCCATTACCATGGGCACAGGCAGCATACATCTCTGTGGTTTCTAACAAGTCAAAAGAACCACAGGGTACACACTGGTTGCTTCCCTGAATCAACTTCTCGAGGCAGGGTGTTCTGCGTCTTGTGAACGGCCTCACCAAGGAAGGCCCTAGCTAGGCCCATGGGCCCGTGCCTCTTCAAAAGCCTGCAGTGCTACAGGAAAAACTCTGCTTTAGTTGCAATAAGAATGCAAGCAGTGTTTCTCCTGATGGCAGTGTAACTTCAGGTAAGAGGTCTTAGATGGAAGAAGAAGCCTAGTGTTTGTCCTCTGGGCAGCTCAGTCTAAAGAATGAGTTCGACTTCCACGGCATGTTGGAACTTGCTAGAACGGTGCTCGTGAACTTGTGCGAGTGCTGTGAATCAAGATATGACAAGAAAGAGTGCAGTGTGTTGCCCATGACTCAGCAGACACAGAGGAACTCCGAGGGACCAATGGGCCTCGTTGTTGCTCAGCAGGCCTACAGGGGTGTGGAGATACTCAGGGATCTTGGAACAAAAATGATGCTCACCCGAGAGGCCTAGGAGTCCTGAAAAGGGTACTTCCTTTAAAGTAAAGGAGAACAGCGACTAAGAACTAACGGAAAGAGCTGAATGCCTCCCTTTCTGCAGGGCTACTCAGGGCCTTACCTCGAGGCAAGGACTCACGTTGAGATTCCCTTTAGCTCTAGAGCATGGCAAGGTGAGCCCCACCCCGGCCAAAGAAGCTCCGTGTGTAGCCAGAGAAAACTCATTTTCTTCCCACACCAATGTAGAGGGACCAGAGGCCTGTCAACAGCAGAGAATTTCAGGGAGCTTCACGGCGGCAAGAATGGAGCTTTCCAAATGGAAAGCAAGGCTAGTACCATCATGCCCCCATTTCCATGGGCACAGGCAGCATACATCTCTGTGGTTTTTAACAAGTCAAATGAGACACAGAGTACACACTGTTTTCCTCCCTTAATCAACTTCTCGAGGCAGGGTGTTCTGCATCTAGTGAACGGCCTCACCAAGGAAAGCCCAAGCTAGGCCTCTGGGCCCGTGCCTCTTCAAAAGTCTGCAGTGCTTCAGGAAAAACTGTGCTTTAGTTGCAATAGGAAGGCAAGTCGTCTTCTTCCTGGAGGCAGGGTGACTTCAGGTAGGAGGTCCTGGATGGAAGGAGAAGCCTAGTGTTTTTCTCTGTGCAGCTCAGACCAGGGAATGAGTGCGACTTCCACGGCATGTAGGAACTTGCTAGAACGGTGCTCGTGAACCTGTATGAGTGCTGGCTTACTCAAGATGTCCCAATAAGAGTGCACTGTGTTGCCCTACACTCGGCATACACACTGTGAGTCGGAAAGCTACGGGCCTGGATATTGCTTAGAAGGGCCAGGGGAGCCTGAGGGTACTTGCTGTTCTTGCAGGGAATAGGGTTTCCAGGCGAGGCACCTAGGAGTCCTGAAAAGCGTACTGGCGTTAAAATGCTGCAGAGCGGCGACTACGGCCTCATGGAAACGGCTACACACCTCCGCTTCTGCATAGCATTTCAGGGCCTTACCTCGAGGCAAGTTCTCCCGTTGCTTGCACTGTGAGCGACACAGCATGTTAGGATGCTGTATTTCTCCTTGAATAGAGTGACTTCAGGAAAGAGGTCCTCGATAAATTCTAAGAAGAGTGTGTTCTCAGGGCAGCTCAGACGAGGGCAATCTCGAAAACTTGCAGGACATGTTGGACTGCCTAGAAATGTGGTTCTGGTGCTGTTCGACTGCTCTGGAAATATAGCTCTACTGAAGTAACGTACAGTGTGTTGCCAGAGACTCGGCAGACACAGAGGGCCTCCGAGGGTCGTATGGGAATCAATGCTGCTCAGCAGGCCCACAGGGGTGTGGAGGGCGTCAGTGATCTTGGAACAAAAATGATGCTCACCCGAAGGGCCTAGGAGTCCTGAAAAGGGTGCTTCCTTTAACATAAAGCGGAACCTCCACTAAGAGCTCATGGAAAGAGCTGCATGCCTCCCTTTCTGCAGGGCTACTCAGGGCCTTACCTCGAGGCAAGGACTCACGTTGAGATTCCCTTTAGCTCTAGAGCATGGCAAGGTGAGCCCCAACCGGGCCAATGAAGCTCCGTGTGTAGCCAGAGAAATCTCATTTTCTTCCCACACCCATGCCTACAGTGGCCAGAGAGCTGTTAACAGCAGAGAATTTCAGGGAGCTTCACGGCAGCAAGGATGGGGCTTTCCAAATGGAAAGCAAGGCTAGTACCATCATGCCCCCATTACCATGGGCACAGGCAGCATACATCTCTGTGGTTTCTAACAAGTCAAAAGAACCACAGGGTACACACTGGTTGCTTCCCTGAATCAACTTCTCGAGGCAGGGTGTTCTGCGTCTTGTGAACGGCCTCACCAAGGAAGGCCCTAGCTAGGCCCATGGGCCCGTGCCTCTTCAAAAGCCTGCAGTGCTACAGGAAAAACTCTGCTTTAGTTGCAATAAGAATGCAAGCAGTGTTTCTCCTGATGGCAGTGTAACTTCAGGTAAGAGGTCTTAGATGGAAGAAGAAGCCTAGTGTTTGTCCTCTGGGCAGCTCAGTCTAAAGAATGAGTTCGACTTCCACGGCATGTTGGAACTTGCTAGAACGGTGCTCGTGAACTTGTGCGAGTGCTGTGAATCAAGATATGACAAGAAAGAGTGCAGTGTGTTGCCCATGACTCAGCAGACACAGAGGAACTCCGAGGGACCAATGGGCCTCGTTGTTGCTCAGCAGGCCTACAGGGGTGTGGAGATACTCAGGGATCTTGGAACAAAAATGATGCTCACCCGAGAGGCCTAGGAGTCCTGAAAAGGGTACTTCCTTTAAAGTAAAGGAGAACAGCGACTAAGAACTAACGGAAAGAGCTGAATGCCTCCCTTTCTGCAGGGCTACTCAGGGCCTTACCTCGAGGCAAGGACTCACGTTGAGATTCCCTTTAGCTCTAGAGCATGGCAAGGTGAGCCCCACCCCGGCCAAAGAAGCTCCGTGTGTAGCCAGAGAAAACTCATTTTCTTCCCACACCAATGTAGAGGGACCAGAGGCCTGTCAACAGCAGAGAATTTCAGGGAGCTTCACGGCGGCAAGAATGGAGCTTTCCAAATGGAAAGCAAGGCTAGTACCATCATGCCCCCATTTCCATGGGCACAGGCAGCGTACATCTCTGTGGTTTTTAACAAGTCAAATGAGACACAGAGTACACACTGTTTTCCTCCCTTAATCAACTTCTCGAGGCAGGGTGTTCTGCATCTAGTGAACGGCCTCACCAAGGAAAGCCCAAGCTAGGCCTCTGGGCCCGTGCCTCTTCAAAAGTCTGCAGTGCTTCAGGAAAAACTGTGCTTTAGTTGCAATAGGAAGGCAAGTCGTCTTCTTCCTGGAGGCAGGGTGACTTCAGGTAGGAGGTCCTGGATGGAAGGAGAAGCCTAGTGTTTTTCTCTGTGCAGCTCAGACCAGGGAATGAGTGCGACTTCCACGGCATGTAGGAACTTGCTAGAACGGTGCTCGTGAACCTGTATGAGTGCTGGCTTACTCAAGATGTCCCAATAAGAGTGCACTGTGTTGCCCTACACTCGGCATACACACTGTGAGTCGGAAAGCTACGGGCCTGGATATTGCTTAGAAGGGCCAGGGGAGCCTGAGGGTACTTGCTGTTCTTGCAGGGAATAGGGTTTCCAGGCGAGGCACCTAGGAGTCCTGAAAAGCGTACTGGCGTTAAAATGCTGCAGAGCGGCGACTACGGCCTCATGGAAACGGCTACACACCTCCGCTTCTGCATAGCATTTCAGGGCCTTACCTCGAGGCAAGTTCTCCCGTTGCTTGCACTGTGAGCGACACAGCATGTTAGGATGCTGTATTTCTCCTTGAATAGAGTGACTTCAGGAAAGAGGTCCTCGATAAATTCTAAGAAGAGTGTGTTCTCAGGGCAGCTCAGACGAGGGCAATCTCGAAAACTTGCAGGACATGTTGGACTGCCTAGAAATGTGGTTCTGGTGCTGTTCGACTGCTCTGGAAATATAGCTCTACTGAAGTAACGTACAGTGTGTTGCCAGAGACTCGGCAGACACAGAGGGCCTCCGAGGGTCGTATGGGAATCAATGCTGCTCAGCAGGCCCACAGGGGTGTGGAGGGCGTCAGTGATCTTGGAACAAAAATGATGCTCACCCGAAGGGCCTAGGAGTCCTGAAAAGGGTGCTTCCTTTAACATAAAGCGGAACCTCCACTAAGAGCTCATGGAAAGAGCTGCATGCCTCCCTTTCTGCAGGGCTACTCAGGGCCTTACCTCGAGGCAAGGACTCACGTTGAGATTCCCTTTAGCTCTAGAGCATGGCAAGGTGAGCCCCAACCGGGCCAATGAAGCTCCGTGTGTAGCCAGAGAAATCTCATTTTCTTCCCACACCCATGCCTACAGTGGCCAGAGAGCTGTTAACAGCAGAGAATTTCAGGGAGCTTCACGGCAGCAAGGATGGGGCTTTCCAAATGGAAAGCAAGGCTAGTACCATCATGCCCCCATTACCATGGGCACAGGCAGCATACATCTCTGTGGTTTCTAACAAGTCAAAAGAACCACAGGGTACACACTGGTTGCTTCCCTGAATCAACTTCTCGAGGCAGGGTGTTCTGCGTCTTGTGAACGGCCTCACCAAGGAAGGCCCTAGCTAGGCCCATGGGCCCGTGCCTCTTCAAAAGCCTGCAGTGCTACAGGAAAAACTCTGCTTTAGTTGCAATAAGAATGCAAGCAGTGTTTCTCCTGATGGCAGTGTAACTTCAGGTAAGAGGTCTTAGATGGAAGAAGAAGCCTAGTGTTTGTCCTCTGGGCAGCTCAGTCTAAAGAATGAGTTCGACTTCCACGGCATGTTGGAACTTGCTAGAACGGTGCTCGTGAACTTGTGCGAGTGCTGTGAATCAAGATATGACAAGAAAGAGTGCAGTGTGTTGCCCATGACTCAGCAGACACAGAGGAACTCCGAGGGACCAATGGGCCTCGTTGTTGCTCAGCAGGCCTACAGGGGTGTGGAGATACTCAGGGATCTTGGAACAAAAATGATGCTCACCCGAGAGGCCTAGGAGTCCTGAAAAGGGTACTTCCTTTAAAGTAAAGCAGAACAGCGACTAAGAACTAACGGAAAGAGCTGAATGCCTCCCTTTCTGCAGGGCTACTCAGGGCCTTACCTCGAGGCAAGGACTCACGTTGAGATTCCCTTTAGCTCTAGAGCATGGCAAGGTGAGCCCCACCCCGGCCAAAGAAGCTCCGTGTGTAGCCAGAGAAAACTCATTTTCTTCCCACACCAATGTAGAGGGACCAGAGGCCTGTCAACAGCAGAGAATTTCAGGGAGCTTCACGGCGGCAAGAATGGAGCTTTCCAAATGGAAAGCAAGGCTAGTACCATCATGCCCCCATTTCCATGGGCACAGGCAGCATACATCTCTGTGGTTTTTAACAAGTCAAATGAGACACAGAGTACACACTGTTTTCCTCCCTTAATCAACTTCTCGAGGCAGGGTGTTCTGCATCTAGTGAACGGCCTCACCAAGGAAAGCCCAAGCTAGGCCTCTGGGCCCGTGCCTCTTCAAAAGTCTGCAGTGCTTCAGGAAAAACTGTGCTTTAGTTGCAATAGGAAGGCAAGTCGTCTTCTTCCTGGAGGCAGGGTGGCTTCAGGTAGGAGGTCCTGGATGGAAGGAGAAGCCTAGTGTTTTTCTCTGTGCAGCTCAGACCAGGGAATGAGTGCGACTTCCACGGCATGTAGGAACTTGCTAGAACGGTGCTCGTGAACCTGTATGAGTGCTGGCTTACTCAAGATGTCCCAATAAGAGTGCACTGTGTTGCCCTACACTCGGCATACACACTGTGAGTCGGAAAGCTACGGGCCTGGATATTGCTTAGAAGGGCCAGGGGAGCCTGAGGGTACTTGCTGTTCTTGCAGGGAATAGGGTTTCCAGGCGAGGCACCTAGGAGTCCTGAAAAGCGTACTGGCGTTAAAATGCTGCAGAGCGGCGACTACGGCCTCATGGAAACGGCTACACACCTCCGCTTCTGCATAGCATTTCAGGGCCTTACCTCGAGGCAAGTTCTCCCGTTGCTTGCACTGTGAGCGACACAGCATGTTAGGATGCTGTATTTCTCCTTGAATAGAGTGACTTCAGGAAAGAGGTCCTCGATAAATTCTAAGAAGAGTGTGTTCTCAGGGCAGCTCAGACGAGGGCAATCTCGAAAACTTGCAGGACATGTTGGACTGCCTAGAAATGTGGTTCTGGTGCTGTTCGACTGCTCTGGAAATATAGCTCTACTGAAGTAACGTACAGTGTGTTGCCAGAGACTCGGCAGACACAGAGGGCCTCCGAGGGTCGTATGGGAATCAATGCTGCTCAGCAGGCCCACAGGGGTGTGGAGGGCGTCAGTGATCTTGGAACAAAAATGATGCTCACCCGAAGGGCCTAGGAGTCCTGAAAAGGGTGCTTCCTTTAACATAAAGCGGAACCTCCACTAAGAGCTCATGGAAAGAGCTGCATGCCTCCCTTTCTGCAGGGCTACTCAGGGCCTTACCTCGAGGCAAGGACTCACGTTGAGATTCCCTTTAGCTCTAGAGCATGGCAAGGTGAGCCCCAACCGGGCCAATGAAGCTCCGTGTGTAGCCAGAGAAATCTCATTTTCTTCCCACACCCATGCCTACAGTGGCCAGAGAGCTGTTAACAGCAGAGAATTTCAGGGAGCTTCACGGCAGCAAGAATGGGGCTTTCCAAATGGAAAGCAAGGCTAGTACCATCATGCCCCCATTACCATGGGCACAGGCAGCATACATCTCTGTGGTTTCTAACAAGTCAAAAGAACCACAGGGTACACACTGGTTGCTTCCCTGAATCAACTTCTCGAGGCAGGGTGTTCTGCGTCTTGTGAACGGCCTCACCAAGGAAGGCCCTAGCTAGGCCCATGGGCCCGTGCCTCTTCAAAAGCCTGCAGTGCTACAGGAAAAACTCTGCTTTAGTTGCAATAAGAATGCAAGCAGTGTTTCTCCTGATGGCAGTGTAACTTCAGGTAAGAGGTCTTAGATGGAAGAAGAAGCCTAGTGTTTTTCCTCTGGGCAGCTCAGTCTAAAGAATGAGTTCGACTTCCACGGCATGTTGGAACTTGCTAGAACGGTGCTCGTGAACTTGTGCGAGTGCTGTGAATCAAGATATGACAAGAAAGAGTGCAGTGTGTTGCCCATGACTCAGCAGACACAGAGGAACTCCGAGGGACCAATGGGCCTCGTTGTTGCTCAGCAGGCCTACAGGGGTGTGGAGATACTCAGGGATCTTGGAACAAAAATGATGCTCACCCGAGAGGCCTAGGAGTCCTGAAAAGGGTACTTCCTTTAAAGTAAAGGAGAACAGCGACTAAGAACTAACGGAAAGAGCTGAATGCCTCCCTTTCTGCAGGGCTACTCAGGGCCTTACCTCGAGGCAAGGACTCACGTTGAGATTCCCTTTAGCTCTAGAGCATGGCAAGGTGAGCCCCACCCCGGCCAAAGAAGCTCCGTGTGTAGCCAGAGAAAACTCATTTTCTTCCCACACCAATGTAGAGGGACCAGAGGCCTGTCAACAGCAGAGAATTTCAGGGAGCTTCACGGCGGCAAGAATGGAGCTTTCCAAATGGAAAGCAAGGCTAGTACCATCATGCCCCCATTTCCATGGGCACAGGCAGCATACATCTCTGTGGTTTTTAACAAGTCAAATGAGACACAGAGTACACACTGTTTTCCTCCCTTAATCAACTTCTCGAGGCAGGGTGTTCTGCATCTAGTGAACGGCCTCACCAAGGAAAGCCCAAGCTAGGCCTCTGGGCCCGTGCCTCTTCAAAAGTCTGCAGTGCTTCAGGAAAAACTGTGCTTTAGTTGCAATAGGAAGGCAAGTCGTCTTCTTCCTGGAGGCAGGGTGGCTTCAGGTAGGAGGTCCTGGATGGAAGGAGAAGCCTAGTGTTTTTCTCTGTGCAGCTCAGACCAGGGAATGAGTGCGACTTCCACGGCATGTAGGAACTTGCTAGAACGGTGCTCGTGAACCTGTATGAGTGCTGGCTTACTCAAGATGTCCCAATAAGAGTGCACTGTGTTGCCCTACACTCGGCATACACACTGTGAGTCGGAAAGCTACGGGCCTGGATATTGCTTAGAAGGGCCAGGGGAGCCTGAGGGTACTTGCTGTTCTTGCAGGGAATAGGGTTTCCAGGCGAGGCACCTAGGAGTCCTGAAAAGCGTACTGGCGTTAAAATGCTGCAGAGCGGCGACTACGGCCTCATGGAAACGGCTACACACCTCCGCTTCTGCATAGCATTTCAGGGCCTTACCTCGAGGCAAGTTCTCCCGTTGCTTGCACTGTGAGCGACACAGCATGTTAGGATGCTGTATTTCTCCTTGAATAGAGTGACTTCAGGAAAGAGGTCCTCGATAAATTCTAAGAAGAGTGTGTTCTCAGGGCAGCTCAGACGAGGGCAATCTCGAAAACTTGCAGGACATGTTGGACTGCCTAGAAATGTGGTTCTGGTGCTGTTCGACTGCTCTGGAAATATAGCTCTACTGAAGTAACGTACAGTGTGTTGCCAGAGACTCGGCAGACACAGAGGGCCTCCGAGGGTCGTATGGGAATCAATGCTGCTCAGCAGGCCCACAGGGGTGTGGAGGGCGTCAGTGATCTTGGAACAAAAATGATGCTCACCCGAAGGGCCTAGGAGTCCTGAAAAGGGTGCTTCCTTTAACATAAAGCGGAACCTCCACTAAGAGCTCATGGAAAGAGCTGCATGCCTCCCTTTCTGCAGGGCTACTCAGGGCCTTACCTCGAGGCAAGGACTCACGTTGAGATTCCCTTTAGCTCTAGAGCATGGCAAGGTGAGCCCCAACCGGGCCAATGAAGCTCCGTGTGTAGCCAGAGAAATCTCATTTTCTTCCCACACCCATGCCTACAGTGGCCAGAGAGCTGTTAACAGCAGAGAATTTCAGGGAGCTTCACGGCAGCAAGAATGGGGCTTTCCAAATGGAAAGCAAGGCTAGTACCATCATGCCCCCATTACCATGGGCACAGGCAGCATACATCTCTGTGGTTTCTAACAAGTCAAAAGAACCACAGGGTACACACTGGTTGCTTCCCTGAATCAACTTCTCGAGGCAGGGTGTTCTGCGTCTTGTGAACGGCCTCACCAAGGAAGGCCCTAGCTAGGCCCATGGGCCCGTGCCTCTTCAAAAGCCTGCAGTGCTACAGGAAAAACTCTGCTTTAGTTGCAATAAGAATGCAAGCAGTGTTTCTCCTGATGGCAGTGTAACTTCAGGTAAGAGGTCTTAGATGGAAGAAGAAGCCTAGTGTTTTTCCTCTGGGCAGCTCAGTCTAAAGAATGAGTTCGACTTCCACGGCATGTTGGAACTTGCTAGAACGGTGCTCGTGAACTTGTGCGAGTGCTGTGAATCAAGATATGACAAGAAAGAGTGCAGTGTGTTGCCCATGACTCAGCAGACACAGAGGAACTCCGAGGGACCAATGGGCCTCGTTGTTGCTCAGCAGGCCTACAGGGGTGTGGAGATACTCAGGGATCTTGGAACAAAAATGATGCTCACCCGAGAGGCCTAGGAGTCCTGAAAAGGGTACTTCCTTTAAAGTAAAGGAGAACAGCGACTAAGAACTAACGGAAAGAGCTGAATGCCTCCCTTTCTGCAGGGCTACTCAGGGCCTTACCTCGAGGCAAGGACTCACGTTGAGATTCCCTTTAGCTCTAGAGCATGGCAAGGTGAGCCCCACCCCGGCCAAAGAAGCTCCGTGTGTAGCCAGAGAAAACTCATTTTCTTCCCACACCAATGTAGAGGGACCAGAGGCCTGTCAACAGCAGAGAATTTCAGGGAGCTTCACGGCGGCAAGAATGGAGCTTTCCAAATGGAAAGCAAGGCTAGTACCATCATGCCCCCATTTCCATGGGCACAGGCAGCATACATCTCTGTGGTTTTTAACAAGTCAAATGAGACACAGAGTACACACTGTTTTCCTCCCTTAATCAACTTCTCGAGGCAGGGTGTTCTGCATCTAGTGAACGGCCTCACCAAGGAAAGCCCAAGCTAGGCCTCTGGGCCCGTGCCTCTTCAAAAGTCTGCAGTGCTTCAGGAAAAACTGTGCTTTAGTTGCAATAGGAAGGCAAGTCGTCTTCTTCCTGGAGGCAGGGTGGCTTCAGGTAGGAGGTCCTGGATGGAAGGAGAAGCCTAGTGTTTTTCTCTGTGCAGCTCAGACCAGGGAATGAGTGCGACTTCCACGGCATGTAGGAACTTGCTAGAACGGTGCTCGTGAACCTGTATGAGTGCTGGCTTACTCAAGATGTCCCAATAAGAGTGCACTGTGTTGCCCTACACTCGGCATACACACTGTGAGTCGGAAAGCTACGGGCCTGGATATTGCTTAGAAGGGCCAGGGGAGCCTGAGGGTACTTGCTGTTCTTGCAGGGAATAGGGTTTCCAGGCGAGGCACCTAGGAGTCCTGAAAAGCGTACTGGCGTTAAAATGCTGCAGAGCGGCGACTACGGCCTCATGGAAACGGCTACACACCTCCGCTTCTGCATAGCATTTCAGGGCCTTCCCTCGAGGCAAGTTCTCCCGTTGCTTGCACTGTGAGCGACACAGCATGTTAGGATGCTGTATTTCTCCTAGAATAGAGTGACTTCAGGAAAGAGGTCCTCGATAAATTCTAAGAAGAGTGTGTTCTCAGGGCAGCTCAGACGAGGGCAATCTCGAAAACTTGCAGGACATGTTGGACTGCCTAGAAATGTGGTTCTGGTGCTGTTCGACTGCTCTGGAAATATAGCTCTACTGAAGTAACGTACAGTGTGTTGCCAGAGACTCGGCAGACACAGAGGGCCTCCGAGGGTCGTATGGGAATCAATGCTGCTCAGCAGGCCCACAGGGGTGTGGAGGGCGTCAGTGATCTTGGAACAAAAATGATGCTCACCCGAAGGGCCTAGGAGTCCTGAAAAGGGTGCTTCCTTTAACATAAAGCGGAACCTCCACTAAGAGCTCATGGAAAGAGCTGCATGCCTCCCTTTCTGCAGGGCTACTCAGGGCCTTACCTCGAGGCAAGGACTCACGTTGAGATTCCCTTTAGCTCTAGAGCATGGCAAGGTGAGCCCCAACCGGGCCAATGAAGCTCCGTGTGTAGCCAGAGAAATCTCATTTTCTTCCCACACCCATGCCTACAGTGGCCAGAGAGCTGTTAACAGCAGAGAATTTCAGGGAGCTTCACGGCAGCAAGAATGGGGCTTTCCAAATGGAAAGCAAGGCTAGTACCATCATGCCCCCATTACCATGGGCACAGGCAGCATACATCTCTGTGGTTTCTAACAAGTCAAAAGAACCACAGGGTACACACTGGTTGCTTCCCTGAATCAACTTCTCGAGGCAGGGTGTTCTGCGTCTTGTGAACGGCCTCACCAAGGAAGGCCCTAGCTAGGCCCATGGGCCCGTGCCTCTTCAAAAGCCTGCAGTGCTACAGGAAAAACTCTGCTTTAGTTGCAATAAGAATGCAAGCAGTGTTTCTCCTGATGGCAGTGTAACTTCAGGTAAGAGGTCTTAGATGGAAGAAGAAGCCTAGTGTTTTTCCTCTGGGCAGCTCAGTCTAAAGAATGAGTTCGACTTCCACGGCATGTTGGAACTTGCTAGAACGGTGCTCGTGAACTTGTGCGAGTGCTGTGAATCAAGATATGACAAGAAAGAGTGCAGTGTGTTGCCCATGACTCAGCAGACACAGAGGAACTCCGAGGGACCAATGGGCCTCATTGTTGCTCAGCAGGCCTACAGGGGTGTGGAGATACTCAGGGATCTTGGAACAAAAATGATGCTCACCCGAGAGGCCTAGGAGTCCTGAAAAGGGTACTTCCTTTAAAGTAAAGGAGAACAGCGACTAAGAACTAACGGAAAGAGCTGAATGCCTCCCTTTCTGCAGGGCTACTCAGGGCCTTACCTCGAGGCAAGGACTCACGTTGAGATTCCCTTTAGCTCTAGAGCATGGCAAGGTGAGCCCCACCCCGGCCAAAGAAGCTCCGTGTGTAGCCAGAGAAAACTCATTTTCTTCCCACACCAATGTAGAGGGACCAGAGGCCTGTCAACAGCAGAGAATTTCAGGGAGCTTCACGGCGGCAAGAATGGAGCTTTCCAAATGGAAAGCAAGGCTAGTACCATCATGCCCCCATTTCCATGGGCACAGGCAGCATACATCTCTGTGGTTTTTAACAAGTCAAATGAGACACAGAGTACACACTGTTTTCCTCCCTTAATCAACTTCTCGAGGCAGGGTGTTCTGCATCTAGTGAACGGCCTCACCAAGGAAAGCCCAAGCTAGGCCTCTGGGCCCGTGCCTCTTCAAAAGTCTGCAGTGCTTCAGGAAAAACTGTGCTTTAGTTGCAATAGGAAGGCAAGTCGTCTTCTTCCTGGAGGCAGGGTGGCTTCAGGTAGGAGGTCCTGGATGGAAGGAGAAGCCTAGTGTTTTTCTCTGTGCAGCTCAGACCAGGGAATGAGTGCGACTTCCACGGCATGTAGGAACTTGCTAGAACGGTGCTCGTGAACCTGTATGAGTGCTGGCTTACTCAAGATGTCCCAATAAGAGTGCACTGTGTTGCCCTACACTCGGCATACACACTGTGAGTCGGAAAGCTACGGGCCTGGATATTGCTTAGAAGGGCCAGGGGAGCCTGAGGGTACTTGCTGTTCTTGCAGGGAATAGGGTTTCCAGGCGAGGCACCTAGGAGTCCTGAAAAGCGTACTGGCGTTAAAATGCTGCAGAGCGGCGACTACGGCCTCATGGAAACGGCTACACACCTCCGCTTCTGCATAGCATTTCAGGGCCTTCCCTCGAGGCAAGTTCTCCCGTTGCTTGCACTGTGAGCGACACAGCATGTTAGGATGCTGTATTTCTCCTAGAATAGAGTGACTTCAGGAAAGAGGTCCTCGATAAATTCTAAGAAGAGTGTGTTCTCAGGGCAGCTCAGACGAGGGCAATCTCGAAAACTTGCAGGACATGTTGGACTGCCTAGAAATGTGGTTCTGGTGCTGTTCGACTGCTCTGGAAATATAGCTCTACTGAAGTAACGTACAGTGTGTTGCCAGAGACTCGGCAGACACAGAGGGCCTCCGAGGGTCGTATGGGAATCAATGCTGCTCAGCAGGCCCACAGGGGTGTGGAGGGCGTCAGTGATCTTGGAACAAAAATGATGCTCACCCGAAGGGCCTAGGAGTCCTGAAAAGGGTGCTTCCTTTAACATAAAGCGGAACCTCCACTAAGAGCTCATGGAAAGAGCTGCATGCCTCCCTTTCTGCAGGGCTACTCAGGGCCTTACCTCGAGGCAAGGACTCACGTTGAGATTCCCTTTAGCTCTAGAGCATGGCAAGGTGAGCCCCAACCGGGCCAATGAAGCTCCGTGTGTAGCCAGAGAAATCTCATTTTCTTCCCACACCCATGCCTACAGTGGCCAGAGAGCTGTTAACAGCAGAGAATTTCAGGGAGCTTCACGGCAGCAAGAATGGGGCTTTCCAAATGGAAAGCAAGGCTAGTACCATCATGCCCCCATTACCATGGGCACAGGCAGCATACATCTCTGTGGTTTCTAACAAGTCAAAAGAACCACAGGGTACACACTGGTTGCTTCCCTGAATCAACTTCTCGAGGCAGGGTGTTCTGCGTCTTGTGAACGGCCTCACCAAGGAAGGCCCTAGCTAGGCCCATGGGCCCGTGCCTCTTCAAAAGCCTGCAGTGCTACAGGAAAAACTCTGCTTTAGTTGCAATAAGAATGCAAGCAGTGTTTCTCCTGATGGCAGTGTAACTTCAGGTAAGAGGTCTTAGATGGAAGAAGAAGCCTAGTGTTTTTCCTCTGGGCAGCTCAGTCTAAAGAATGAGTTCGACTTCCACGGCATGTTGGAACTTGCTAGAACGGTGCTCGTGAACTTGTGCGAGTGCTGTGAATCAAGATATGACAAGAAAGAGTGCAGTGTGTTGCCCATGACTCAGCAGACACAGAGGAACTCCGAGGGACCAATGGGCCTCGTTGTTGCTCAGCAGGCCTACAGGGGTGTGGAGATACTCAGGGATCTTGGAACAAAAATGATGCTCACCCGAGAGGCCTAGGAGTCCTGAAAAGGGTACTTCCTTTAAAGTAAAGGAGAACAGCGACTAAGAACTAACGGAAAGAGCTGAATGCCTCCCTTTCTGCAGGGCTACTCAGGGCCTTACCTCGAGGCAAGGACTCACGTTGAGATTCCCTTTAGCTCTAGAGCATGGCAAGGTGAGCCCCACCCCGGCCAAAGAAGCTCCGTGTGTAGCCAGAGAAAACTCATTTTCTTCCCACACCAATGTAGAGGGACCAGAGGCCTGTCAACAGCAGAGAATTTCAGGGAGCTTCACGGCGGCAAGAATGGAGCTTTCCAAATGGAAAGCAAGGCTAGTACCATCATGCCCCCATTTCCATGGGCACAGGCAGCATACATCTCTGTGGTTTTTAACAAGTCAAATGAGACACAGAGTACACACTGTTTTCCTCCCTTAATCAACTTCTCGAGGCAGGGTGTTCTGCATCTAGTGAACGGCCTCACCAAGGAAAGCCCAAGCTAGGCCTCTGGGCCCGTGCCTCTTCAAAAGTCTGCAGTGCTTCAGGAAAAACTGTGCTTTAGTTGCAATAGGAAGGCAAGTCGTCTTCTTCCTGGAGGCAGGGTGACTTCAGGTAGGAGGTCCTGGATGGAAGGAGAAGCCTAGTGTTTTTCTCTGTGCAGCTCAGACCAGGGAATGAGTGCGACTTCCACGGCATGTAGGAACTTGCTAGAACGGTGCTCGTGAACCTGTATGAGTGCTGGCTTACTCAAGATGTCCCAATAAGAGTGCACTGTGTTGCCCTACACTCGGCATACACACTGTGAGTCGGAAAGCTACGGGCCTGGATATTGCTTAGAAGGGCCAGGGGAGCCTGAGGGTACTTGCTGTTCTTGCAGGGAATAGGGTTTCCAGGCGAGGCACCTAGGAGTCCTGAAAAGCGTACTGGCGTTAAAATGCTGCAGAGCGGCGACTACGGCCTCATGGAAACGGCTACACACCTCCGCTTCTGCATAGCATTTCAGGGCCTTCCCTCGAGGCAAGTTCTCCCGTTGCTTGCACTGTGAGCGACACAGCATGTTAGGATGCTGTATTTCTCCTTGAATAGAGTGACTTCAGGAAAGAGGTCCTCGATAAATTCTAAGAAGAGTGTGTTCTCAGGGCAGCTCAGACGAGGGCAATCTCGAAAACTTGCAGGACATGTTGGACTGCCTAGAAATGTGGTTCTGGTGCTGTTCGACTGCTCTGGAAATATAGCTCTACTGAAGTAACGTACAGTGTGTTGCCAGAGACTCGGCAGACACAGAGGGCCTCCGAGGGTCGTATGGGAATCAATGCTGCTCAGCAGGCCCACAGGGGTGTGGAGGGCGTCAGTGATCTTGGAACAAAAATGATGCTCACCCGAAGGGCCTAGGAGTCCTGAAAAGGGTGCTTCCTTTAACATAAAGCGGAACCTCCACTAAGAGCTCATGGAAAGAGCTGCATGCCTCCCTTTCTGCAGGGCTACTCAGGGCCTTACCTCGAGGCAAGGACTCACGTTGAGATTCCCTTTAGCTCTAGAGCATGGCAAGGTGAGCCCCAACCGGGCCAATGAAGCTCCGTGTGTAGCCAGAGAAATCTCATTTTCTTCCCACACCCATGCCTACAGTGGCCAGAGAGCTGTTAACAGCAGAGAATTTCAGGGAGCTTCACGGCAGCAAGAATGGGGCTTTCCAAATGGAAAGCAAGGCTAGTACCATCATGCCCCCATTACCATGGGCACAGGCGGCATACATCTCTGTGGTTTCTAACAAGTCAAAAGAACCACAGGGTACACACTGGTTGCTTCCCTGAATCAACTTCTCGAGGCAGGGTGTTCTGCGTCTTGTGAACGGCCTCACCAAGGAAGGCCCTAGCTAGGCCCATGGGCCCGTGCCTCTTCAAAAGCCTGCAGTGCTACAGGAAAAACTCTGCTTTAGTTGCAATAAGAATGCAAGCAGTGTTTCTCCTGATGGCAGTGTAACTTCAGGTAAGAGGTCTTAGATGGAAGAAGAAGCCTAGTGTTTTTCCTCTGGGCAGCTCAGTCTAAAGAATGAGTTCGACTTCCACGGCATGTTGGAACTTGC